>NW_028319682.1:0-300000 GCF_062004578.1 Staurois parvus | reverse complement strand
AATAATGCCCCTTACAATGGTGGTCAGTGGGAAGAATGCCCTTACATTGGTGGTCAGCGGGAAGAATGTCCCTTACATTGGTGGTCAGTGGTAATAATGCCCCTTACATTGGTGATCAGTGGGAAGAATGTCCCTTACATTAGGGGTCAGTGGGAAGAATGTCCCTTACATTGGTGGTCTGTGGGAAGAATACCCCTTACATTGGTGGCCATTTAGAAGAATGCCCCTTACACTGGTGGTCAGTGGGAAGAATGCCCCTTACATTGGTGGCCATTTAGAAGAATGCCCCTTACACTGGTGGTCAGTGGGAAGAATGCCCCTTACATTGGTGGCCATTTAGAAGAATGCCCCTTACATTGGTGGCCATTTAGAAGAATGCCCCTTACATTGGTGGCCACTGGGAAGAATGCCCCTTACATTTGTGATCAGTGGGAAGAATACCCTTTACATTGGTGGCCATTCAGAGGGATACCCCTTACGTTGGTAGCCAGTGGTAAGAATTCCCTTAACATTCATGGAAAGTGGGAGGAGTACCACTTGCATTGGTGGCCATTGGGAAGAGTGTCACTTACAATGTTTGTCAGTGGGAAGAGTGCCCCTTGGTGGTCATTCAGAGGCATACTCCTTACATTGATGGCCAGTGAGGATAATGCTGTATACCTTGATGGCTAGTGGGAAGAATGCTCCTTACATTGGTGGGCAATAGGAGGAGTGCACCTCACATTGGTTTCCATTGAGAAGCGTGCCCCTTAAAATGGTGGTCAATGGGAAGAAAGCCCCTTCCCCTGATGGCCATTGGGGATATTGCCCCTTACAATAGTTTCCAGTAGCAAGAATACTCCTTACATTGGTGGCAAGTGGGAAATATGCCTCCCTTACATTGGTGGTCAGAATTCCAACCTTCCACACAGTTAGAAAGATCATTGTTGTCATGCAATGGGTTCTGCCAAGTGATGTTGAACCCAGAACTTTGCAGTCACCATCAAATAGGAAGTCAATCAGCCACAGCTTAAGGAACTTGTAACAACCTCTGGAAGAAACCCTAAAGTTCCATGGAACCCTGGTTGAGAAGGGCTGACCAGTTCTGTTAAACATGTTGACAGGAGTTTGCAAAAAAGAAGCTGCAGGAAATTAGCAGAGGCAACAAGGTATTTTCAAAAAGAAAAAAAAAGCTCATGGTAATACATGGTGCTTTAGCAAACGAAATGTTAACCAGATAAAGCCTAAATTGATTTTAAGGTCACCACAAAAAAAACTGACCCTAGGTTCACATCTGTGCGGGTGGTGCCGCTGCGGATCCGCACCAAATCCGTGCAGCCGCACCACCCACACAGAATGTGGACCCGCAGGCGGGTGCCATTAGGTCTAATGTCACGCCGCCCGCACTGGAAAACGCAACCGTACTGGGGACCGAGGTTCCCCTGCGGGCTGCGTTTTCAGAAGAAGTGCAGGGACTTCTTTCCCTGCGTGTCACGGGGCACATGAGTCCATTCAAATGAATGGGCTCTCGTGCCCATGCAAAATGCGACCCGCACAGCCATATAGGTGTGAAACCGGGGGTAAAGGACGCTGCTTATAACTGGAGAAAAAGATGTTTAATTTCCACATATGGAAAGGTTTCCTTACTGAAATGCTGGCCCTTTTCTGCTTCAGTAAACTTAAAGCATGCAAAAAAAGTTTAACCCCCGGTTTACATCTATGCGGGTGGTGCCGCTGCGGATCCTCACGAAAATCAGTGCAGCCGCACCACCTGCACAGAGATTTGCGGACTCGCGGGCGGGTGCCATTAGTTCTAATGGTACGCTGCCCACACTGGGAAACACAACTGTACTGGGAACCGAGGTTGCAGTGCGGGCTGCGGTTTCCAAAGGAGTGCAGGGACTTCTTTCCCTGCGTGTCACGGGCACGGGAGTCCATTCGAATGAATGGGCCCTCTAGCCTGAGCAAAACGTGGCCCGCACGGCCGCATAGGTGTGAACCAGGGGGAATTGCAGTCTTTCTTTTGAAGTCCACCAACAAAACATATGAAATACACTTTGCCTTGGTGGCAGGGACGGACTGACAACTCATGGGGCCTCCGGACAATAGGGGATCATGGGGCCCCTGTGTCCTTGCCCACACTCAAAGCAGGGGGGCAATTATTGGAACTGATCCCCTGTATGGTTCTTTCTGCAGTAGCTAACGCCAGCGGGAAAGAACCATACAGGGGATTGGTTCCAGTAATTGCACTCCCACCATGTCGCTCACCCTCCCTAAGCACATCCAATTTACCCTGTTGCCTGGGCCTCTCTGCTGGCCTGAGCCCCGTACAGGAGGACTGGTGGTACCCAGGGGTGGATTGACAACTCATGGGGCCCCCAGGCAATAGGGGATCATGGGGCCCCTGTGTCCTCGCCCACACTCAAACCACACCCAAAAAACCTATAAAAGGTACCAGGGGCATTTCATGGGGTCCCCTACTGACCCTGGGGTCGAATGGTCAGTCTGCCCCTGCTTGGGGGTAAACACAAAGACTGCATTTAAATATAAACTGTCTTTGTGTGCTTTAGGTTCACTAGAGCGGAGTCAGGAGGAGGCCATATACACTATATTGACAAAGGTATTTGGCTAGTCCTCCAAATCATGTGATTCAGGTGTTCCAATCCCCTCCATGGCCACAGGTGTATACAATCAAGCCCCTAGGCATGCAGACTGCTTCTACAAACATTGGTGAAAGAATGGGTCGCTCTCAGGAGCTCAGTGACTCCAAGCGTGGTCCCATGATAGGTGGCCAGCTGTGCAATAAGTCCATCCGTGACATTTCCTGGCTACTAAATATTCCACGCTCAACTGTTAGTGGGATTATAACAAAGTGGAAGCAACTGGGAACAACAGCAACGCAGCCACCAAGTGGTAGGCCACTCCGGCTGATTGCCCCAAGAGCACACAGTCGTGGCTAGGCCCTGCCCTCTTTCTCTCCTAGTTGGCTCACTGGCTGTGATTTGGAGAGCTGGCCCAATACTTTTGGCAGTATGTGTATTTTTAGTATTTTAATTATTAGATATTAATTATTTTCTGAGCCCCAAGAACAGTTGACAGTTCATTTCATATATGTATACATAGTAGAGTGGTATGAAATCAGTGGAATTTCAGTTCTAGAGATGGAATCAGACATACGGCAAGAATAGTAGGTAAATGTTGTCAACATACATAAATATTTACGTTGGTTTATTTTTAGTTTCATTTCAAAAGCTAGTTGATGTAGTAAATGTTTAGTTCAATTGGATTTTTTTCCATTTATTTTTTTTTTTTTTGGTAGAGATAATTAACAAAGCCATTGGAGCACTGTTCAATTCATGTGATATATACAGTATATTGTATATATTCCATTTACACGGCTGATCATTTTTTTTCCTGCCTTCCCCTCACAGTACAAGCTTTGAAAGTAATTGGCCTTAATTTAACAACTCGTGTGCATATTGGACATCTTGTAAAATAAACGCTTTCTGCCCTCCGAGAATCACCTCGCCTTGGTTTTTCTTTTTTTTTTTGTAATAAAAAAGAAAATTTTCCTTGTGATTTTACATCGCTTAGAAAAACAATCTCCCATTCAAGGTTACGCTCTCCAAAAAAAAAAAAAAAAAAAACACATCATTAGACTTGTTTTGCTTCAGATTCCACATTCTTTTCAAGGCGAGAGCAGAGTTGTATGTTTGCTTTCACAATGTATTTTTCTAAACACGTTCAATGTCAGGGACAGTGTTAACGAAAAAAAAAATCACCACATGCCTAAGTGACGATGGACAAACGGAAAAAAAAATACGTAAAGATATTCAATATTCATAATGGATGTAGATAAACACTTGAGTTTCTAATTTAACTGCTGCAGAGGATTGGCGATGCAGGGCTGAATAATAGAGCAAAGGTCGCCAGCAGGGAAAAGGCAATGGAATAATGGCCTGTATTTTTTCTGCTTCATAAATATTTGTTGCCCCGATGAGGGTTTTAGGTCGTGAGTGTGCCCTGATGCTACAAAGGGGGCAGCAATCACAGAATGCAGAATACAATGAGGCACATACGCAATGTCCCTGAAGTGCTAGAAAGCTACACAGTTGCCACCATCACTTTTAGCCACTTCCCTACCAGAGGCTTAGTAACTAAGAGAAGGTGCTACAATGGAGGCAGGAATCAGTACTGTCTATCCTTTACAAAGGATAGTGCAGATTCCACTTCTTGGCTTTTGCAGCAGAGGTTAGAGTAGAGGCGGTTGTGACAAGCTGGAGGCTCTTTGGTACTTGGTGTGCACCCATGGACCCCAACAGTCTTTATAGGTAGGATTCTACTTCTCCGCTGCCTGACCTATAACTTTTTGGTACTTGTTGTGTGCCTTTGGACCCCAACAGTCTGTATAGGTAGGGCTCTGCTTCCCTGGTGCCCAATCTGTCCCCCTTTGGTACTTGTATGGTTCTTGGACCCCAACAGTTTATTGGTAGGACTCTACTCCTTTGATGCCCAAGCTGTAACCCTTTGGTACTTGTACAGCCCTTGGACCCCATGAGTCTCTATTGGTAGGACTCTGCTTCCCTGGTGCCGAACCTGTAACAACTTGGTTCTTGTTGTGCAGCCCTTGGACCTCAATAGTCTCTATAGGTAGGACTCTACTTCTCTGGTGCCCAAACTATAATCCTTTGGTGCTTGTTGTGCACTAATGGACTCCAACAGTCTCTATAGGTAGGACTCTACTTCCCTGGTGCCCAAACTATAATCCTTTGGTGCTTGTTGTGCACCAATGGACTCCAACAGTCTCTAAAGGTAGGACTCTACTTTCCTGCTGCCCAACCTGTAACCCTTTGAAACTTGTTGTGCAGCCCTTGGACCTCAGCAGTCTCTATTTTTAGGACTCTACTTCCTGGTGTCCAAACTATAACCCTTTGGTGCTTGTTGTGCGCCCTTTAACCCCAACAGTCTCTATAGGTGGGATGCTACTTCCCTGGTGCCCAGCCTGTGACCCTTTGGTACTTGTGCAGTCCTTGGATTCTATGAGTCTCTGTAGGTAGGACTCTATTTCTCTGGTGCCCAAAATACAATCCTTTGGTACTTGTTGTGCACCCATGAACCCCAACAGTCTCTATGGTTAGGACTCTACTTCCCTGTTGCCCAACCTGTAACCCTTTGGTACTTGTTGTTTGCCGTTGGACCCCAACAGTCTCTATAGGTAAGACACTACTTCCCTGGTGCCCAGCCTGTAACCCTTTGGTACTTGTGTGGCTCTTGGATCCTGAAGTCTGTATTGGTAGTGGGAGCATTGATTTGTAAATGTAAATTCCAATATAGACCAACACTGAGCTTTTAGGAGACCTTGTCACTCTGCCTACACAGGCCAGCAATGCTAATCTATATGCAGGTGATCACTAAAATAAGTATTTATAAATCTGTACATGAAACACAATAATCAAAAAATGTACCAAGCAGTGATTACAATAGCTCAAAATGTGTAATAACTGCGAATATGCAATCATTGTCTTTCAACACTTATTTATTGATTTGCATTTAATAGGCAAGGCCTGGCACCTCATCCACCTTCAGCTCACAGTCACTGATGTCAATGATGAGTCTCCGCAGTGGACAATGGAGCCGTTTCCGTACTTGGTGGCCATGTCACCTCTGGCCCTGGTGGGGACCTGTGTTTACAGACTACACGCAACTGACAAGGATGAAGGATCCAATGGAGAAGTGGAGTACTTTCTTCTGGAAGGTAACGGACCTTTGTATCAAGGTGATGGATGACTCAGTTCATGCAGGAGCAGAGCATGCAAATCTCCCTTACAGTTACCACTGGAACAGGAATAGAGGGGAAACATTCCGATTGGGACACTAGTTCTGTTGACAAGTGTCTGAGAGGAGTTTTACTTTGGATAGATTTTCTCTCACTTCCTGTGAGGACAGTGTAAAGCCTTTCCCAACCTTTTTTCCTCAAAGGAACCTCTAAAATATATATTCAGGTCTCAAAGAATCCTTACAAAAACCCTTACAAAAACCAATTCACGTGGAGTTCTATGGGAAAATGAATGAACAGACAATGTTATCTTCCTTCTGTAAACTACCAAGCCTCCTTGATCCCCTGGGTAGCAATCATGATTTCCTCCATGGATACATTGGGGGAGTAAGTGTAGTCACCCAGGGACAGGAAGCATTTGCAAGATCACCAGGTGAAAAATAAAAGAAGGAAAGTGTAAAAAATGAATGCATCCATCACATCCTTCAATATATGACATTATTACTGTTTTTTGGGGGTTTAGATACACTTAATGGGTGGGGCGTATGATGCCTTTGTCTTCTTTCATCCAGGCGGAGGAGAAAGATTTGTAGTGGACAGAAGCTCCGGCTGTGTACTGACCACAGACAAGAGCCTGGAGGAGGATGTGGAGTACCGGCTGACGGTAGAAGCCGCTGATAGACCCGGAAGGAGGAGTCCCATGGCCACTGTCTCAGTAGTTGCTGGTGTCCGACCTCCGCAGTTCAGAAACGTGTCATACACTGTGTACGTTCCAGAGAACACGCCCGCCGGACAAGTGTAAGTCCTCTAAATGTATATATTCTTGATCCATCTTAGTCAGCCCTTACCAGAAGTGACACTAAATTTCCCTAACTTCCTGTCTTGGTGTACAAGAAAATGGCACCTCCTGTCTGCACACAGCCTGATGTGGAAGAAAATGGCTTCAGCTTTATTTCCCACCCATAGAGGAATTCCCCCTAACGCGTTTCGTCCATAATTGTAGAGGCCTGTATGATTAAACCTCACATGGATGAAACGCATTAGTAAGGGTTCCTTTACAGGCGGGGATAAAGCTGAAGCCATTTTCATATTCGGTTTTCAATGTAGTGAGGCTGTGGAGCCATTTTTCTGTAGTCCTAGAGAGCCTGATGAACTGAAACTGGATAAGATAGAAATCTGGGACGTGTGTGTGGGACTGTTTTTCTTGTTTTTGGCTTTCTGTCTTGGTCACCAGGGGCGTACTGACCATTTGGGAACTCGGGCACTGCCCAAGGGCCCGGGGTCAGTAGGGGGTCCCATGAGATGTCCCTGGTACATTTTTCATAGGCTTTTTTGAATTTGGGCAAGGACACAGGGGCCCCATGATCCCCTATTGCCCCATGAGTTGTCAGTCCGCCCCTGTTGGTGACTACAGAGGAAATGAGGGGAACCCCTCCTTCCTTCTAACACTTCCCATACTAATCAAAATATGAAAAAACTGTCATGCTTTAACAATAAGTGGGACTCCAGCTGCCCCTTCCCCCCCATTTTTTTATAACTAAAATACCCCAGACTTACCTTTTTCACTGCGGTCTTTTTGCTGGTCAAATGAGATCATGGGTCTTTCTTCTGCACGTCACTGAGCATGGCCCGCTAAGTCTTGGAGTACGGTAATCTCAATCAGCGCGATGACACCCCCCAGGCAGTGTTAGGCTGCATTCACAGGGGATGTGCTGAATGATGCTGGCTGTTGTTCGACCCAAAGAGGACTGGCAGTACTGGGTGGATCAGGAAGCTTGGGACAGCGTTGGATCATTGCAAGGGTATAAAGAACTTTTCACAGCTGAAGCAATTAGCAAAACTCATGCTCCTTGCTGACCTCTGCAGAGAGACCACTGCTTCCACATACACAGCAAGGGTTCTTCTGTGCAGCATTCTGGTAGGAGATGGGATTTTCTACTCATGCTGTAGCTGCTTAGGGTAGAAGACAAACTGTAAGACTTTGCACCCCTTTTGTTTTGATGAACCTGGAAGGTATTTAGTTGGGCACAGGGCCGGACTGACAACTCATGGGGCCCCCAGGCAATAGGGAATCATGGGGCCCCTGTGTCCTTGCCCACCCTCAAAAAAGTCTATAAAAAAGGTACCAGGGGCATTTCATGGGGCCCCCTACTGACCCCAGGCCCTCGGGCAGTGCCCAAGTGCTCGAATGGTCAGTCCGCTCCTGGTTGGGCAGCACAGTGGCTAAATGGTCAGCACTTCCCCCTGGCAGTACTAGGGCTGTTGGTTCAAATCCCAACCACGGCACCTCCTGCCTGGAGTTTGCATGTTCTCCCTGTGCCTGCGTGGGTTTCCACTGGGTACTCCGGTTTCCTCCCACACTCCACAGACATGCTGGTAGGTAAATTGTCCCTAGTATGTGTATGTATGATGTGAGTTAGGGACCTTAGATTGTACGCCCCTTGAGGGTTAGGGACTGATGTGAATGTACAATATATTTCTAAAGCGCTGCGTAAATTGACAGCACTATATAAGTACCTGAAATAAATAAAATAATAGTTGATTTACATTGAAGGCTTTAACCACCTTTCCTTATTCCAGACTGGGGACGGTGTCAGCGATGTCCCACCAGAACAGGACATTAAGCTACAGTTTGGTCTCCAACCCGCACAATTTGTTCACTATTCACCACCTGAGCGGGGAGATATCGATGACGAAGAGTATGGATTATGAGACGGAACCCCATCAGTTTCTGCTCCTGGTGAGAGCGAGTGAAGACCACCAATCCCTGACCAGCACTGCCGAGGTACGTACAGAATGCACGCTACAGGATTGGTTCACTAACAGAGCGAAAATCTTATGTCCACTTTTTGAATGAAAATCGTTCGGAAATTGACCTGTGTATGGCCGGCAATAATCACCTCTGTAGTTCACTGGTTTGTTTTGGATGTAACAGATTCATTAATTATAATTCACCTGTTGCCTGTGACTTTGAACATGACAAGTGGAAGCAAAAATCAGGCTGACAGAGGGTGTGGAAGCTCTGTGAGACGTTGGGTAGGAGGGCGAGGGAGTTAGCTGGAGGTAGAGAGCTAAAGGCGGGTGTCACCAGTATAACCATGTTCTCACTAGTGGTCCATGGAGCTGGCAGGAGGTGGGGCAGTGACACAAAGGGGGTTATTTACTAAAACTGGAGGGTGCAAAATCTGGTGCAGCTCTGCATAGCAGCCAATCAGCTTCCAGGTTCTACTGTCAACTCTTAAGTCCTCATGCACACGGGGCGTTTTGATAACGCTGGTAATGTTAGCTGTGTAAAGTCACGATAAAAACGCAAGTTTTTCAGCTTTTTTTTAGCATTTTTGCATTAGCGCTTAGCGGTGTTTTCCCGTGTTTTTCCACATTTGCGTTTTTTAGCGTTTTTTTTGTAACAAAAAAAAAATGTTTTTTTCATCATAAAAACGTCCAAAAATGCCGGTTTGCTGCTGGGTTTTTCAGCGTTAGAGCGTTTTACAGCTAAAAATCTCCTCTAGAAAGTGACTAGTTCTGGATTTTTTTTCCAGCCAAAAAACGTCCGTGACAAAAAACATTGATTCCTGCCTATGTGTGTATGGACACATAGGATAGCATGCTGGGGGGTTTACTGGCGGTAGAAAAAAACGTCAAAAGCCAAAAACAGTGGCTTTTGTTTTTGTTTTGCCCGTGTGCAGGAGAACGGACCCCCGGTTCACATCTATGCGCCCATGTGGGCTGCGTTTTGCACGGCACAAGAGCCTATTAATTTAAATGGACTCCCGTACCCCTGACACGCAGGGAAAGATGTTGGTTATCAGTACAGTTGCCTTTCCCATTGGTCCGCAATTCTCTGTGAGGGTGGTGCGGGGAAAGAAGTCCCGGCCTCACAGAACTGGGCTTTTTTCCGTGGGGCCGCATATTTGAGTACCTGTCTTTGTGCTGGGAGAGCGTGCTCGGGGTGCGCTCCCAGCACAAAGACCGCAGCGTCACTGAGAGCCCCGGGTCCCGTTCTAACGATCGGGACCCAAGACTTCCGATTCAAGGTCATATGATCGCTGTGATAGCCTCTGATTGGCTATCACAGTGATCAGTCACTGTGCAGCCAGGCCCCTTGTTTTTTTTCTCTCTCTATGAATGGAGGAGAGAGATACATTGTATTATTATATACATCCATTATACATTGTATCATTATATACATCCTATTATACATTGTATCATTATATACATTCTATTATACATTGTATCATTATATACATCATAATATACATTGTATCATTACATACATCCTATTATACATTGTATCATTATATACATTCCACTATACATTGTACTAGTATATACATCCTATTATACATTGTATCATTATATACATCCTATTATACATTGTATCATTATATACATCCTATTATACATTGTAACATTATATACATCCTATTATACATTGTATCATTATATACATTCCACTATACATTGTATCATTATATACATCCTATTATACCTTGTATCATATACATTCCATTATACATTGTATCATTATATACATCCCATTATACATTGTATCATTATATACATCCCATTATACATTGTATCATTATATACATCCTATTATACATTGTATCACTATATACATTCCATTATACATCGTATCATTATATACATCCTATTATACATCGTATCATTATATACATTCCATTATACATTGTATCATTATATACATCCTATTATACATCGTATCATTATATACATTCTATTATACATTGTATCATTATATACATCCTATTATACATTGTATCATTATATACATTCCATTATACATTGTATCATTATATACATCCATTATACATTGTATCATTATATACATCCTATTATACATTGTATCATTATATACATCCATTATATATTGTATCATTATATACATCCTATTATACATTGTATCATTATATACATCGTATTATACATTGTATCATTATATACATCCTATTATACATTGTATCATTATATACACTCCATTATACATTGTATAATTATATACATTCCATTATACATTGTATCATTATATACATTCTATTATACATTGTATCATTATATACATCATATTATACATTGTATCATTATATACATCATATTATACATTGTATCATTATATACATTCCATTATACATTGTATCATTATATACACTCCATTATACATTGTATCATTATATACACTCCATTATACATTGTATCATTATATACATTATATTATACATTGTATCATTATATACATCATATTATATATTGTATCATTATATACATCATATTATACATTGTATCTCTCTAACTCCTGGCATAGAGAGAAAAAAATGTTTGTAAAAAAAAAAAATAAATATTAAAAATTAAATTAAAAATAAAGAAGAAATACCTAGATCAAGGTTTGATCTAGTTCAGTGCCAGGGTTAGTGTTTGGGTCAAGGCCAGGGTCAAAGGTCAAGGTCTAAGGTCAGGATTTAAAAAAACATTGTATCAGTGTCAGTTAGTGTCAGTGTGTTTTAGGTAAAAAAAATAAAAAGACAAAACCAAAATGCGCACTATGATTTCTGGGCTGTACTATGGGTACAAACAACAAATAACATACACATAGATGGTATTGCTGTGATCATCAAGAGCTGGAGAATTTATTTTGGGTTGCTCTTTAGTGAAAGGTTATGGTAGTAACAAGAAACACACAGCTAAATAAAAAAATAATTATTTTTTTTACTATTTTGGGCCAATTTTCCTTTGATAATTTAAAAAAAATCAGGAGATATCCATTACCAGTTACCACCAAATGAAAGCCCAATTTGTCCTGAAAAAAATGCGGTATAATCCACCCAGATGTACAAAGTAGTTGTGATGATATGGACGATTTTACTAACACATGTCAATGTTGCAAAATTGTGCATAGGCATTTAGATTTGTTTCACCCTCAGGCGTGAAGGGGTTAAAAAAAAAACAACTTGACAGATAAAATAAAATTTTCCTCTAAGCCGTGCAGCTCTTCCCAGAGAGGCGGCAGGTCTGTGACGCTGTGGGTCCTTGTGGTTTCTGGCACGTCCACGCACGAAGGGAGCCGCTTTATGACCCTATCACAGCGCATGACGTGTGGGCAGATGCTTTATTGTCCTGTTTGCCGGCAGCCGGCGCTCACTGATTCATTTTTATATCAAGATATTAGTGTCCGGTTTATTGTGCTCTGCTGGAACTCTTCCGCGCTTAATGGAAATGTCTTGCAGGTTGCGGCGGTGATTACGGACGTAAATGATTGCGCCCCCGAATTTCAGCAGACTATCTACAGCAAGGAAGGTGTCCCTGAGACCGTGCCGCCAACATCCACCCTGCTGCAAGGTTAGTAACATCTGGCTGAGCTAACGAGGAGCCATAAATTCTCCGACAAAGACGCCGCGCAGAAAAACTCGGCTCAGATACTCACACCAGCCGCAAGGATCATAGAGGAGCTCCGGAAAAAGTCAACATTAAAGAGATGCTGGATGCATTTTTATAACTTTATTCTTGTCGGTTATTCAGAAAGTATTGAAGCCAAAACCTCAAATAAGGCCAGGAAGGTGGCCAGTGAGAAATTTTGTCTCACTCCCTATACCAGTGGTCTCCAAACTGCGGCCCAAGGGCCATATTCGCCCCTTTGCTTGCCTTTATCTGGCCCTTGGGGCACAGTGGGGCATAATTCCCATCACTGATCCAACGGAAGGGGCACAGTTTCTCCCAGTGATGCCAACGAAGGGGCACAATTTCTCCCAATGACACAAACAAGGCCCAATGACACCAATGATGGGGCACAATTTTTCCCAATGACACCAGCGATGGGGAACAATTCATCCCAATGACACCTATGATGGGGCACAATTCCTCCTAATTACACCAAGGATGGGGCACAATCCCTTCCAAACTTACCAATGATGGGGCATAATTCCTCCCAATGACACCAACGATGGGGCACTATTCCTCCCAATGACACCACAGTCTGTCCCCCTCTATAGTCTGAAGGATAGTAAACTAGCCCTTTCTTTAGAAGGTTTGGAGACCTTTGCTCATATATATAGTGCTCAAAAAAATGAAAGGACGACTTTGTAATCAGAGTCTAGTATCAAGTCAATGAAACTCCTGGGATAACCCATCAGCAGGACCGGTATCTGCTGCTTTGTGCAAGGAGGAACAGGATGAACACGGCCAGAGCCCTACAAAATTACCTCCAGCAGGCCACTGGTGTGAATGTCTCTGACCAAACAATCAGAAACAGACTTCATGAGGGTGACCTGAGGGCCCGAAGTCCTCTAATGGGCCCTGTGCTCACTGCCCGGCACCATAGAGCTGGACTGGCATTTGCCATTGAACAAAAGAATTGGCAGGTCCACCACTGGCGCCCTGTGCTTTTCACAGATGAGAGCAGGTTCACCCTGAGCGCACGTGACAGACATGAAATGGTCTGGAGAAGCCGTGGAGAACGTTCTGCTGCCTGTAACATGGTTCAGCATGACCGTTTTGGTGGTGGGTCAGTGATGGTCTGGGGAGGCATATCCATGGAGGGACACATAGACCTCTACAGGGTAAACATTGGCACCCTGACTGCCATTAGGTATCAGATTGAAATCCTTGGACCCATTGTCAGACCCTACGCTGGTGCAGTGGGTCCTGGGTTCCTCGCCTCATGTGGCGAGAGTATGCAGGCAGTTCCTGGAGGATGAAGAAATTAATACCATTGAATGGCCCCCACGCTCGCCTGACCTAAATCCAATAGAACTCCTCTGGGATGTCATGTTTTAGTCCATCCGACGTCGCCAGGTAGCACCTCAGACTGTCCAGGAGCTCAGTGATGTCCTGGTCCAGATCTGGGAGGAAATCCTCCAGGACACCATCCGTGGTCTCATTAGGAGCCTCCCCCGATGTTGTCAGGTATGCATACAAGCACGTGGGGGCCACACAGACTACTGAGGACCATTCTGAGTTGCTGCAATGACATTTCAGCAAAATGGACTCGCCTGCTGTATCATTTTTTCATTTTGATTTTCAGGGTGTGTTTGAATTCAGTCCTCTGTAGGTCGATCACTTTCCTTTCCATCAAACAATGGGGCATTCTTACGTTCCTAACACATCACCCAGTCTGTGTCAGTATCAGGGGCGGACTGACAACTCATGGGGCCCCCGGGCAATAGGGGATCATGGGGCCCCTGTGTCCGCCCCTTGTCAGTATTGAGATCCAGCAGGAGAAGTGTCCCCATTGAGATCTGATGGGTCTTCAAAGTCTTCCTTTCATTTTTTTGAGCCGTGTATACATACAAAGCACCAGACCAAAACCAAGGTCATTTTACTGTTGGTAAAAAAGTGAAATAACAGTAAACGGGTTTCAAGGGCAACACCACTCCCCCTTCATTAGGGCTCAATACCACATACAGTCATGGCCGAAATTGTTGGCACCCTTGATATTTTCCTGAAAATCAAGTATTTCACACAAAAAAGGTATTGCATTAACACATGTTTTGCTATACACATGTTTATTCCCTTTGTATGTATTGGAACAAATATAAAACAGAGGCAGAAAAGCAAATATGACATAATGTCACACAAAACCCCAAAAATGGGCTGGACAAAAGTATTGGCACCCTTAACTTAATATTTGGTTGCACACCCTTTGGAAAACATAACTGAAATCAGTCGCTTCCTATAACCATCAATAAGCTTCTGACACCTCTCACCCGGAATTTTGGACCACTCTTCCTTTGCAAACAGCTCCAGGTCTCTCTTATTGGAAGGACACCTTTTCCCAACAGCAATTTTAAGATCTCTCCACAGGTGTTCAATGGGATTTAGATCTGGGCTCATTGCTGGCCACTTCAGAACTCTCCAGCGCTTCTTTGCCATCCATTTCTGAGTGCTTTTTGACGTATGTTTGGGGTCATTGTCCTGCTGGAAGACCCAGGATCTTGGACGCAAACCCAGCTTTCTGACACTGGGCCCTACAGTGCGACCCAAAATCCTTTGGTAATCCTCAGATTTCATGATGCCTTGCACACAGTCAAGGCACCCAGTGCCAGAGGCAGCAAAACAACCCCAAAACATCATTGAACCTCCACCATATTTTACCGTAGGTACTGTGTTTTGTTCTTTGTAGGCCTCATTCCGTTTTTGGTAAACAGTAGAATGATGTGCTTTACCGAAAAGCTCTATCTTGGTCTCATCTGTCCACAAGACGTTTTCCCAGAAGGCTTTTGGCTTACTCAAGTACATTTTGGCAAACTGTAGTCTTGCTTTTTTATGTCTCTGTGTCAGCAGTGGGGTCCTCCTGGGTCTCCTGCCATAGCGTTTCATTTCATTTAAATGTCGACGGATAGTTCGCGCTGACACTGATGCTCCCTGAGCCTGCAGGACAGCTTGAATGTCTTTGGAACATGTTTGGGGCTGCTTATCCACCATCCGGACTATTCTGCGTTGCAATCTTTCATCAATTTTCCTCATCCGTCCACGACCAGGGAGATTAGCTACAGTGCCATGGGTTGCAAACTTCTTGATAATGTTGCGCACTGTGGACAAAGGCAAATCTAGTTCTCTGGAGATGGACTTGTAACCTTGAGATTGTTGATATTTTGCCACAATTTTGGTGCTCAGGTCCTCAGACAGTTCTCGTCTCCTCTTTCTGTTGTCCATGCTTAGTGTGGCACAGACAGACACACAATGCAAAGGTTAAGTGAACGTCTCTCCTTTTTATCTGCTTTCAGGTGTGATTTCTATATTGCCCACACCTGTTACTTGCCCCAGGTGAGTTTACAGGAGCATCACATGCTTGTAACATTCTTATTTATCCGCAGTTGTGAAAGGGTGCCAATACTTTTGTCCAGCCCATTTTTGGAGGTTTGTGTGACATTATGTCGAATTTGCTTTCTTTCCTCCCTTTTTTTGTTTTGTCCCAATACACACAAAGGGAATAAACATGTGTATAGCAAAACATGTGTTAATGCAATACGTTTCGTGAGAAATACATGATTTCCTGGAGAAATATCAAGGGTGCCAACAATTTCGGCCATGACTGTAAAACTTGGATAAACTCAGAGGAAACAGTGATTTCACAGATGTATATTAGAACTGGTATTGAACGCTCCACAGTTCTTGAGTTCATTTGTTTAATTCTGTGTTTAGCCCTGATGAAGAGATAGTAGTGTTGCCTCCATAACACGTCACTGTTTTTTTTTATATGACTTTTTTTTTTGCCAACAGTTAAAGCTGCCTAAATTCATCTTTCATTCGGTGTTGGTCTGGTGCTCCTTTCTGTATTTCTGTGGTTTGAGAATACAGTTGGCAAGGGTAGACTCCACCAACCATGTATTCATATAAAACCCCCAACGCATTTTGGGGGCTCAAAAGTATACCTAGGATCAGCTGTTGGGAAAATTCCTTCGCCCTGCAAACAATTGTTTTTTTTTTTGAGTCTTCCTAACCACATACAATATCTGAGCCCTGAAAAAGGGGGAGTTATTTGACCCCCAAAATGCATTGGATGGTGTAAAACACAATTTTCCACCCGGCTTCTTCGGCAAAAGTCGATTGAACCATCAGCTGTGGTGGTGCTTGAGTTTCGATTCAGCAGGAATCAGACAAAATTTGAGCCATCTATGGCCAGCTTTAGATCTTTGGCGCGGTCATGAGACTTACTACATGTGGAGCCATAAAAACCTGAAGGGGTTCTAAGTCTTCATTACTTAAAATAAAAGTCTTGGCTTCACATACAATTTAAGAACTTCTTTTCTAAGGGATAAAACCCAACATTATGACACGTTTCATCTTACACAGCTTCCACGGGCAGCCCGGAACAAAGGAGAGAGAGCGCAGAGCTGGAAGCGGCGTGCACACAGTAAATAACAAAGGGATAATTATCTGGGCCTCACACAAGCAGTCATTTTCCTGATAATAGTACGCTTTATCTATGTATCCTGTCCTCTAATTGTTCTCCTGCTCAAGCAATTATTTCCTTTCTTCTCTCTCTGCAGTCACGGCCACTGACTGTGACACCGGCACCAATGGCGAGTTCTCCTACTTCACGCTCAGCCCTGATTTCAGCATCTCTGAGCAGGGTGTCATTAGCCCGGCACGGGGCCTGGATTATGAGCGGCCGGGACACCTGTACGAGTTTGTCATCCTGGCGGTAGACCGCGGCATGCCGCCCAACACCGGGACCGCCACCGTCAGGATCCGAGTGTCCAACGTGAATGACGAAGCGCCTGAATTCTCCCAAGCAGTGTCAGTCCTCAATGTTTATTATTCCTGGAGGATAGGAAATTCTGTCATATCCTGACCTGAAAAATGATTGATCGATCTATATATCTATCCACTATCTATCTATCTATCTATTATCTATCTATCTATCTATCTATCTATCTATTATCTATCTATCTATCTATCTATCTATTATCTATCTATCTATCTATCTATCTATCTATCTATCTATCTATCTATCTATCATCCATCTATCTATCCATTATCTATCCATCCCTCTATCTATCTATCTATTATCTATCTATCTATCTATCTATCTATCTATCTATCTATCTATCTATCTATCTGTCTATCTATTATCTATCTATCTATCTATCTATCTATCTATCTATCTATCTATCTATCATCTATCTATCTATTATCTATCTATCTATCCATTATCTATCTATTTATCATTCCATTATCTATCTATCTATATTCCTCTATTTTATCTACCCTACCATTATCTATATCTATTATCTTCGGGCTGCAGAACCCATCAGAATTTATTAAGATTCTGAGAACACATTCTGAGAGGAGTTTCTTCCTCTATTTTATCTACCCTACCATTATCTTTCTGTCTATCTATCTATTTGTAAATCAATCCACAATCTCGATCTGTTTCTGTTTATATCTTTATGTATCACAATCTATATATCCTTTTCTTTTTCTCTACCATACATTCTTTTATATATATGTGTGTATTATATATATATATATATATATATATATATATATATATACTTCTGCACCATATTCCTGTCTCTAAGTGTCTCCCCCAGAGTACTTGATGCTTTTCTTATCTGTACACAGAACCCACCGCTGTGCTTCTCACCCCCCCATACCTCATATTTTTCTTTGTGCCTTTAAGTCTAAAGTTTGTATTTTTACCCTCGATTAGAGCGCAGTTGTCTGTATTTTGCTGCGAGCTACCTAAACCTCTCCCCCCCTCCCTTCCCCGGACCCCCTGTCAGCTCCACAGAACACAGCTTGTTACAGACACGATGGTGGCCTATTTTCCCCTAAAATCCTCCTGCATCTTCCGAGGCCCTTCCATGTAATGTCTCAGCCTCCTGTGTCTCTGTGGCTTTTTGTTTTACAGCTTGAAAGCTGTCAGAGCTGGAATCGATTTGCTCGTTAGACTTCAGGCGAAGAGAGTGGCCTCTGGGCTGCAATTTGCTGCTGAGCGGCTGAACGAAATCGCAGTGTTCCTGTTTCCTAATCCACTGCACCGATCCAGGGCTTATATATAGTATATAGTGTGTGTGTGTGTGTGTATGTATATATATATATATATAAATATATATATATAGTAAGGGGGGGGCGGCTTAACTGGCATTTGCAGCGGTAAGCCATGCATGAGACAGGGACACCCAAGAACAGTCCAAGAAGGTTTGTTCTGCAGTTTGATTCAGCAAGCGAATACAGTTTCAATCCAGGAGGGATATGTAGAGTAAAGTCGCTGTAAAAACAAACAAACCGAATATCTTCTTGTCAACGCAGGTCAGTTCTTGACTATCTAGGTGCCCGCCTATGGGTCCCCCAAAATCAGCAGGCAAGGCAGCACATATACCTATATTTTGTGTTCTGCCAAGTAAGATGTGGACCCAAGGATGAAGGCTTTATCTTAACCAAAATTTTACGAAGCCTCTGGGCTCCAGGGCCCATTGAGAATGTATTAAGATCCTGAGAAAACAGTTTGTTTTCTCCATATCAGACACAAGCCCTGGAGTCCCTCACAATTTGTAGGTCAGATATCTAGGTGACACAGTTCAGCAGTCCAGATATATATATATATATATATATATATACACACACACACTCATAGGCCACTTTATTAGGTACACTTGTTCAATTGCTTGGTAACACAAATTGCTAACTAATCAGGCAATCACATGGCAGCAACCCAATGCATTTGGGCATCTAGACGTGGTGAAGACAACACGCTGAAGTTCAAACTGAGCATCAGAATGGTCAAGAAGGGGGATTTAAATGACTTTGAACGTGGCGTGGTTGTTGGTGGCAGACGGGCTGGTCTGAGTATTTCAAAAACTGCTGTTCTACTGGGATTTTCAAACACAACCATCTCTAGGGTTTACAGAGAATGGTTCAAAACAGAAAAAAAACCCAGTGAGCTGCAGTTGTGTGGAGGAAAATGCCTTGTTGATGTCAGAGGTCAGAGAAGAATGGGGAGACTGGTACAAGATGATAGAAAGGCAACAGTAACTCAAATAACCACTTATTACAACCAAGGTATGCAGAATACCATCTCTGAATGCACAACACGTTGAACCTTGAAGCAGTGGGCTACAGCAGCAGAAGACCACACCAGGTGCCACTCCTGTCAGCTAACAATAGGAAACTAAGGCTACAATTCTCACAGGCTCACCAAAATTGGACAAAAGAAGACTGGAAAATTGTTGCCTGGTCTGATGAGTCTCAATTTCAACTGCGACATTCAGATGATAGGGTTAGAATTTGTCGTAAACAACATGAAAGCATGGATCCATCCTGCCTTGTATCAACAGTTCAGGCTAGTGGTGGTGGTGTCATGGTGTGGGGGAGATTTTCTTGGTACACTCTGGGCTCCTTAGTACCAAGTGAGCATTGTTTAAACATCACAGCCTACCTGAGTATTGTTGCTGACCATGTCCATCCCTTTATGACTCCAGTGTCCCATCTTCTGATGATTACTTCCAGCAAGATAATACACCATGTTACAAAGCTCAGATCATCTCAAAACTGGTTTCTTGAACATGACAATGAGTTCACTGCACTCCAATGGCCTCCACAGTCACCAGATCTCAATCCAATAGAGCACCCAACGAGAGATTTGGATGAATCATGGATGTGCAGACAACAAATCAGCATCAACTGCGACTGCCTGATGCTATCATGTAAATATGGACCAAAATCTCTGAGGAATGTTTCCAACATTTTGTTGAATCTATGCCACGAAGAATTAGGGCAATTCTGAAGGCAAAAGGAAGTCCAACCCGGTACTAGCAAGGTGTACCCAATAAAGTGGCCGGTGAGTGTATATACACTATACACTATATTGCCAAAAGTATTTGGACACCCCTCCAAATCATTGGGTTCAGGTGTTCCAATCACCTGCATTTTCACAGGTGTATAAAATCAAGCCCCTAGGCATGCAGACTGCTTCTACAGACATTTTTGAAAAAATGGGTCGCTCTCAGGACCTCACTGAATTCAAGCGTGGTCCCGTGATAGGTTGCCACCTATGCAGTAACTCCATCCGTGACATTTCCTGGCTACTAAATATTCCACGCTCAACTGTTAGTGCAATTATAACAAAGTGGAAGCAACTGGGAACAACAGCCACTCAGCCACCAAGTGGTAGGCCACGTCACATGACAGAGTGGGGTCAGTACATGCTGAAGCGCACAGTGCGCAGAAGTCGCCAACTGTCTGCAGAGTCAATAGCTAAAGACCTCCAAACTTGGTGTGGCCTTCAGATGGGCACAACAACAGAGCATAGAAAACGTCATGGAATGGGTTTCCATGGCCAAGCAGCTGCATCCAAGCCTTACATCACCAAGTGCAATGCAAAGCATTGGATGCCGTGGTGTAAAGCACGCCGCCACTGGACTCTATGGCAGTGGAGACGTGTTCTCTGGAGTGACCAACCACACTTCTCTGTCTAGCAATCCGATGGACGTGTCTGGGTTGGGCGGTTGCCAGGAGAACAGTACTTTCCTGACTGCATTGTGCCAAATTCAAAGTTTGGTGGAGGGGGAATTATGGTGTGGGGTTGTTTTTCAGGGGTTGGACTTGGCCCCCTAGTTCCAGTGAAGTGAACTCTTAAGGCATCAGCATACCAAGATATTTTGGAAAATTCAATTTTCCCAACTTTGCGGGAAGAGTTTGGGGATGGCCCCTACCTGTTCCAACATGACTGCGCACCAGTGCACAAAGCAAGGTCCATAAAGACATGGAGGAGCCAGTTTGGGGTGGAGGAACTTGATTGGGAGTCCTGTTCTCATTCAACATCAGTGAATGAGCTCACAAATGAGCTTCTGGAAGAATGGTCAAACCTTCCCATAGACACCCTCCTAAACCTTGTGGACAGCCTTCCCAGAAGAGTTGAAGCTTTTATAGCTGTAAAGGGTGTTCCAACTTATTGAACCCTACGGACTAA
The DNA here is from genome assembly GCF_062004578.1 of Staurois parvus. Taxonomy (NCBI): domain Eukaryota; kingdom Metazoa; phylum Chordata; class Amphibia; order Anura; family Ranidae; genus Staurois; species Staurois parvus. The sequence continues at coordinate 278,815 of NW_028319682.1, read as the reverse complement.
GACTGGGTTGCCATTAAAGTATATGTGCGTGTAAAGGCAGGCATCCCAATACATGGCAATATAGTGTATATATACTGATCAGCCATAACATTAAGACCACATGGACTCCACTAGGCCTCTGAAGGTACGCTGTGTTATCTGTCACCAAGCCATCAGTGTCAGATCCTTTAAGTCCTGTAAGCTGTGAGGTGGGACCTCCATGAGTTTGGCTTGTTTTTCCAGCACATGCCACAGACGTTTGATTGGATGGAGATCTGGAGAATTTAGAGAATTTGGAGGCCTGGTCAACATCTCAATCTTGTTTTTGTATTTCTCAAACCATTCTTGAATTCATCAGACCAGGCTACCTCCTTTCATTCCTCCATGGTCCAGTTCTAATTCCCCCCTGCCCATTGTAGGTGCTTCTGGCTATGGGGCTAAGTAGCCCCATACACAACAAACTGTGATGCACTATGTGTTCTAAGCACTTCTTCTGGTGACAACTGTCTAAGGGTGTACTCATGCTGGGTGTGGCCTGATCAGAACTATGCTCAAGTATAATGGTCCCTGCACCCCACTGATCTGCGATCACACTGTGCTTTGTAATGGGTTTTCCCTTCTTCCAGACCCCTGCCTCTGCTCAATGATCTATGGAGAGTTCTAGGCTATATCTGAAATGATGAAAAAGGTTTTAGATATTCTTTAAAGAGGACAACAAAGAAGGCCAACTGAGTAGAATTTACTCTACTCTCCTTTGAGAAGTGGCGATTGAAGGGGGGACTTTTAGTTGATTGGATTAAGATTAGCGAGAGACTGATTCTGATTCTTCTATTCAAATATCATCATACTTCAATTCTGATTTTAAAGGGTCAGATCCTATATTTAGGTCATAGGTGGAGCCTGTTGGCCCCTGATTTCTTGTATGTTTGGATGCTCCAACAATAAGAACCTAACCACCAACCCTAGCTTTAACCTAACCTAATCTAACCCTAAACTCTGACCTTGAACTCAACTCAACCTCCACCTCAACCCTACACCCAAATCTAACCTTAAAGCAAATCTGAGCTTTGTCAAATCAAGGCAATGCAACAGGTTTGCTTTAATCTCCCACCTCCTCTAGCATAAACTTACCTTTCCTGTTACTGGAGAATTATATAGGCTGCTTTTGAAAAAGCTACTTGCTTGGCTTTTAGCCCCTGGCACCTTAGTGTGTTCCAGCTCCTGCTGTTACATTCTGCATAATATAAATGTAATCCCAAATCATAGCCTGAAGCCTTAATTTAATTCCCAACCATGTCAAGCTCAACCTAACCCCCAAATCTGACCTTAAAATAAATTTAACTCCCAGACCCAGCAACTAAACTCCTATACCAATATTTAAGTTGAGCCTAACCCCAAACCCTAGCCTCAAACTCAACCTGACTTTCAAATCTGACCTTAAAATAAATTTAACTTCCAGCCCCAGCTACCTAACTCCTACACCAAGCTTTAAGCTGAGCCTAACCCAACCTCAAACTAACTCCAAATCCTAACCTTAAAGCCAACTTAAAGTCAATGTAACCCCTAACCCTAATCTAATGCCTCAAACTAATTCCCAAACCTCATCTTAAACCTGTGTTTTGCTAATTCAGGGCAAAATAGCAAATTTGCTTTAAGCCCCACCACTGTGGCATTTACTTACATTTCCTGTCACCTGAGAAGCTCTTTCTACTTGCCTGGTTGTCAGTCCTTGGCTTCTTAAATGTCTTGATTACTTCAACAGTGAAATCTCTTTGCCATAATTCTCAGCTCTGTTCCTATCCACCTAGCAGTTTTTGGTGTCCTCACCCACCATTGTGTGTTCTAGCTCTTCCTGTTTCAGTCTCCATAATAATAACCTAACCCCCAACCCTAACCTGAAGACTTAATTTAACTCCCAAACACAATGTCAAACTCAATCTAACCCCAACCAAACTGAAAACTAAACCTAACTCCCAAAAATAATCCCCTAAACCTTAGCTTTAAGCTGGACCTAACCCCAACCCCTAACCCAGCCTAACCCCAAACCTAACATTAAATAAACCTAACTCCCAACAAAACTTTTAAACTCAACGTAACCCCTAAATCCTAGCTTTAAGCTGAACCAACTCCAAACCCTAACTTTGAACTCAACCTAACCCCAAATCCGAACCTTAAAGGATAAGTTCACCTTATCTCATAGCTGTCAAAACGGGGGGTGCAGGAATCGGTCTGTTCATAACATCCTGAATATTCATGTAACATGTTACAGAAGGTGAACTTATCCTTCAAACTCAATGTGACCTGTAACCCTTATCTGAAGCCTCAAACCAATTCCCAATACTAACCTCAAAGTAAACCTTTGCTTTGCCAAATCACAGCAGGGCAACACTTTTTCTTTAACCCCCCCCCCCCCTCAACATTTACTTATTTACTTTCCTGTCACCTGAGAATCATATCTGTTCTTGCTAAACATGCTACATGCCAGGATGTCAGTCCCTGGCTTCCTATATGTCTTGGCAACTTCAACAGTGAAATCTCCTTGCTATAATTCCCAACTGGTGCATCCACCAATATCAAGCCTAAAATTGCAGGAGTCAGTTTTTCCTCCTGTGGGCTAGTATCCAAAGAAAGAGCAGTGTAGGTGGACCTTGTTAAGGTTCCCGGGATGGTAGCCTCTCTAACAGCAATGGTGATGACTCTTCACCGAAGAATTTTGTTGATGGGTATGGGAGTGCGCCTGATAAAAAAGTTTGCCACACTTGAAGGTATATCTGGGACGTTTATTGCAGGTAATAGCTCACAGCTAACAGGTATAGCCAACCCGTTTCAAGGGACTTGCCTCCCCTTCCTCAGGACTGTAAACATGGTTTGATGGGAACAGAATTGGAGTCAGAGAAACAACTGGAACAGCATGTGGATGAGGTCCATCAAAAGTTCCATCTCGCAGCATGGCCCAACAACCCTCATCTTCAGCCTTGAAACACGTTGGCCATATCTGTTACCTATGAACTATTACCTTGGTTACATGGTTTGATGGGAACAGACCTGGAGTCAGAGAAACAACTGGAACAGCATGTGGATGAGGTCCATCAAATGTTGTTCCATCTCACAGCATGGCTGTATGGCCCAACAACCCTCATCTTCAGCCTCGAAACACGTCGGCCATATCTGTTACCTATGAACTATTACCTTGGTTACATGGTTTGATGGGAACATACCTGGAGTTAGAGAAACAACTGGAACAGCATGTGGATGAGGTCCATCAAATGTTGTTCCATCTCACAGCATGGCTGCATGGCCCAACAACCCTCATCTTCAGCCTCGAAAACACGTCGGCCATATCTGTTACCTATGAAGTATTACCTTGGTTACATGGTTTGATGGGAACAGACCTGGAGTTAGAGAAACAACTAGAACAGCATGTGGATGAGGTCCATCAAAAGTTGTTCCATCTCACAGCATGGCTGCATGGCCCAACAACCCTCATCTTCAGCCTTGAAACACGTTGGCCATGTCTGTTACCTATGAACTATTACCTTCAATAAACTTCTCAAATATACCCTCAAGTGTGTTGAACTTTTATACTGGGCACACCCTCATACCCATCAGCAAAATTCTTCTGTAAAGAGTAATTTCCATTGCTGTTAGAGAGGTCACCAGCCGGGAACCTTAACAAGGTCCCACCTACCCTGCTCTTTCTTTGGATACTAACCCCCAGCAAGGAAAACTGACTCCTGCAATTTTTGGCTGGATATTGGTGGATGCACCAATATCGAGCTTCCAAAAGGCTTGATATTGGTTCATCCACCAATATCAGCGCTGACACACGCACACAGGACAACTCTATTCCTATCCCACTGGGCGTTCTGGGTTTTCCACCCACCTTTATTTTTTCTCCATAATATCAAATAAATAACAAATCCAGAAGGAATGGTTGGAGGCAAAGCAGATGTGCAGACCCGGGAACTGGGGAGATCATATCGATAGAGTACCTGAAATCTAGAGGGAACTGTGCGGTGGTTTAACCCCCTAAAATCTACCCAACACCGTTTTTGAGTGGGTTGGTTAATAATTTAGAAACAAGTGTCAGCTGAGTTTTATTAGGCAGCTAGGATTATAATTCTATATGTACCATCTCTTCATGGAGGGTCCATTATAGATGGCTATAGAAAGTGCCATGTTTGTGCCGCTGGAGACCATAATCTACTAACGCAAGGCACCCAACCAATTATACGACCCCAAATAATAATTGCATGCACCGACTGAAACACATCCATTTCCTATTTTCTAGATATCGGACGTTTGTGTCAGAAGACGCAGCCCCCAACACCCTGGTGGCCACCGTCCAAGCGTTCGACCCTGACGGAGACCGAGTCACTTATGAAATCTCTGAAGGAAACAAGGAGGGAAATTTCGTTATTGATCCTCAGAAAGGTAATCACGGTTTCGAGTAGCAGACTCCAGAGTGTTTACGCGTCAGACTGTGCAAATAGAGTTTCTGAAGGCACTTTATTGATTGGACCCGGCGTTTTCTACCCAACAGAAATCAATGCAATAAAGCACTCGGTGTCATCAGACTAGAGATGCAATTATTCTGCGGCCAAACCGATAGATTGCGGGCTCTCTCTTATAATAAGTAGTTTGCAGAGAGGAATGGTGATGTAAAGAGCGCGCACTATCAGAGTTTACTGTAATCGGGTCAGTGATTGGTTGGTGTGGGTCATTGCCCCCTTTGCGCATTATCTTTTTTCTTTTTTTTTTTTATCAAGAGGATCAGTATAAATTATTAGAATTCTAATTAAAATTATTAAAAGAAAAAAAAAAAATCCAAGGAAAAAAAAGTGTTCTGATTGGTTGGCCTGGGTCATTGCCCCTTTGCGCATTATCTTTTTTCTTTTTTTTTTATCAAGAGGATCAGTATAAATTATTAGAATTCTAATTAAAATTATTAAAAGTAAAAAAAAAAATTCCAAGGAAAAAAAAGCGCTCTGATTGGTTGGCGTGGGTCATTGCCCCTTTGCGCATTATCTTTTTTTCTGTTGCCTTTATCAAGAGGATCAATATATGATTATTGTACTATAATTGTGTTAATGTTTTTAAAAGAGTAAGTTTGTATAATTTATTCACTTGAAATGTAATAAATATTTAAATAAAAAAAGAGGATCAATATAAATTATTAGAATTCTAATTAAAATTATTAGAATTAAAATAAAAAAAAATATTCCAAGGAAAAAAAAAATAGCGTTCTGATTGGTTGGCGTGGGTCATTGCCCCTTTGCGCATTATCTTTTTTTCTGTTGCCTTTATCAAGAGGATCAATCTAAATTATTAGAATTCTAATTAAAATTATTAAAATAAAAAAAAAAATTCCAAGGAAAAAAAAAATAGCGTTCTGATTGGTTGGCGTGGGTCATTGCCCCTTTGCGTATTATCTTTTTTTCCTGTTGCCTTTATCAAGAGGATCAATATAAATTATTAGAATTCTAATTAAAATTATTAAAATAGGAAAAAAAAAATTCCAAGGAAAAAAAAAAAGCATTCTGATTGGTTGGCGAGGGTCATTGCCCCTTTGCCCATTATCTTTTTTTCTGTTGCCTTTATCAAGAGGATCAATATAAATTATTAGAATTCTAATTAAAATTATTAAAATAGGAAAAAAAAATTCCAAGGAAAAAAAAAAAGCATTCTGATTGGTTGGCGTGGGTCATTGCCCCTTTGCCCATTATCTTTTTTTCTGTTGCCTTTATCAAGAGGATCAATATAAATTATTAGAATTCTAATTAAAATTATTAAAATAAGAAATTCCAAGGAAAAAAAAAATGTTCCTATTGGTTGGCGTGGGTCATTGCCCCTTTGCGCATTATCTTTTTTCTTTTTTTTAGCAAGAGGATCAGTATAAATGATTAGAATTCTTATTACAATTATTAAAATAAGAAAAAAAAATTCCAAGGAAAAAAAAAAAAGCATTCTGATTGGTTGGCGTGTGTCATTGCCCGTTTGCACATTACCTTTTTTTCTGTTGCCGTTATCAGGAGGATCAATATAAATTATTAGAATTCTAATTAAAATTATTAAAATAAAAAATTCCAAGGAAAAAAAAGATTTATTCTTTATTTCAGTCCACTTTCTGCCGATAAAATGTAGTGCAGGAGAAGCAGATAAAGAGCTAACTAAAACAACAAGAAGAAAAAAAAGAAAAAAAAAGAAAAAAAAAAGGGAGTATCGAATAATAATAAATTCCCTTCCATGTACAGATGTACAAGTTACAACTATATAGTAAGAGCGGACATCCAATTCACAGGCCATTGATCCGTTCGGTCTTTCATTCTGAGAGCTACAAACCTGCAGACATCCTGCGAACATTTTAATTGTTCTCAAAGCATCCCATATATTGAGTTTCGAAATCTGCTGGCTACACTATCCTCAAATTCTCCAGAAACATTATATAATCTACCTTAATAAACTAATGCAGGCCATAGACGGGTCAAAAATCAGCCGTTTAAAAAAAAAAAAATCGGACGTTCGATCGGCTAATGTTACCACCAACGGTAAAAAAATCGGCCGATTTTCGTCCCGTCTACAGTCGGCATTTAACCCCATAATTACTTCTGTCCCTAAGAATTCCAGTCCGCTATTATATTTTATATGAAAAGTCTTGCAGTTGCAACAATGTATCCATTTGTATCCATTTCAGATACAGATGTTTTTATTTGGATACAAATGGATACATTGTTGCAACTGCAAGACTTTTCATATAAAATATAATAGCGGACTGGAATTCTTCTTTTTCTTTTTTCTCCTTCTTCTTCTTCTTCTTCTTCTTCTTCTTCTTTTTCTTCCTCTTCTTTTTCTTTTTTCTCCTTCCTCTTCTTCTTCTTTTTCTTCTTCTTTTCCTTCTTTTCTTCTTCTTTTTCTTCTTCTTTTCTTCTTCTTCTTTTTCTTTTTTCTTCCTCTTCTTCTTTTTCTTCTTCTTCTTCTTTTTCTACTTCTTCTTTTTTTTTCTTCTTCTTCTTTTCTTCTTCTTTTTTCTTCCTCTTCTTTTTCTTTTCCTCTTCTTCTTGCAGGTCACGGCTCATATGCAGATTTTTTATCGGTAAAACGATCAGCTGATTTGCCCATCATTGCCGGGAAAATTGTCCGAACGTCAAAATCGGCCGCAAATTTTCCATCATGCCCGATAAAAAAAAGTGCAAAAAGCCTGAAAAATGGCTGACCAATTAACTCACTAATGGTGCAAAAATCGGCTGATTTACGACCCGTCTATGGCTGGCATTAGACACAACAGAAGGTGCTAATGGCGATTTTCTTTTTCTTTTTTTTTTTACTTATTTATTTGTTTATTTGTTTTGTTTTCCTTCATTATCTGTTTTTTTCTTTTTGAAAAAAAAAAGTAAATAATGAGGCTAATGAGGGGTCGGGATAGTTGAAAAAAAAGCTTCCGTTACTTTACCGTCGAAAAGCTCAGAGTACCCCAAACGTTTTCAAAAACATCACCTTAGTCTGGCCTTTCCCATTGACTTAAAAATATTTCACCAGAATGTTTATCAGTGGCCTCCAAACTGCGGCTCAGGGGCCAGACGCAGCCCTTTGCTTGCTTCTATCCCATCCATTGACACCAACAATAGGGCACAACTCTTCTCAATGACACCAATGATGGGGCATTATTACTTCCAATGACACCAACAATATGGTGCAATTCATCCTCATGACACCAACAATAGGGCACAACTCTTCTCAATGACACCAATGATGGGGCATTATTCCTTCCAATGACACCAACAATATGGTGCAATTCATCCTCATGACACCAACAATAGGGCACAACTCTTCTCAATGACACCAATGATGGGGCATTATTCCTTCCAATGACACCAACAATAAGGTGCAATTCATCCTCATGACAACAACAATGGGGCACAATTCCTCCCAATGACACAAATGTTGGGGTACAATTCAATTCCCTACAATGACACTATTGATGGGGAACAATTCCTCCCAATGACACCAACAATGAGACACAATTCCTTCCAATGACATTAATGATTTAGCATGATTCCCCTCAATGGCTCTAGCAATGAGGCACAATTCCTCCTAATGACAGCATTGATAAGTCACAGTTCCTTCTAATGACACCAACGATGAGGAACAATTCCTTCCAAAGACATCAATGATAGGGCACAATTCCTCCAAATCACACCAATTTTGGGGCACAATTCCTCTCAATGACACCAATGATGGGGAAAAATTCCTCCCAATGACACCAATGATGGGGCACAATTCCTCCCAATGACACCAATAATGGGGCACAATTCCTCTCAATGACACCAACAATGGGGCACAATATCTTCCAATGACACCAACAATGAGGCACAATTCCTCTAAATGACACCAACAATGCGGCACAATTCCTCCCCATGATATCAACAATGGGGCACAATTCCTCCCCATGATATCAACAATGGGGCACAATTCCTCCCAATGACACCAACAATGGGGCACAATTCCTCCCAATGACACCAACAATGGGGCACAATTCCTCCCAGTGACACCAACGATGGGGCACAGTTCCTCCCAATGGAGCATTGTTTACTCCCACTGACACAGGGCATTTTCTGCTCCCACTGGCCACAGTCCGGCCCCCCTAAAGTCTGAAGGACAGTAAACTGGCTCTTTGTTTAGAGAGTTTGGAGACCCCCAGATCTATATGTGTGAAATCCTATTGAATGTATGGAAGAAACTAACCGTGTTATATTCTGTCAATCTCCAGGTCTGATCCGCCTCGGCCCGAGCCCCCTCCCCCAGCTCCATGGGACCGAGTACATCTTGTATGTAACAGCAGCCGATGACAACGCCTCCGGCGGTCCGAGGAGCCTCACCAGCACGGCGACAGTCATTGTCCGAGTGGATGATATTAATAATAATAAGCCCATCTTCCATCAGGTGTGTCTGAGTGACCTTTATATTTCTATAAGTCACAAACTGGAGCTTACACAGGGCTGAGGATCCGCCCCTCCCCCATGTGACAACACTCAATGGCCAATCATTGAGCGGCACTGCTATCAGGAGGAAGGTAGAGGGAAGAGCTGTATGCTTCACACTCACTAGCTGTCTGAGGCCATTTTTTACATTATTCAAAAAATTCTACATTTTTTTTTTTTTTTTAGAAAATGACTTAAAACCCCCCAAGCTTTACATCTTTTCTGAAAGCAGATGCCCTGGAGAATATTATGGTGCTTCTTGCAATTTTTTTTTCTCACGTGATATTTGCAAAGCTATTTTTCAAACATGAATTTTTAGGAAAAAATACACTAAAATGAATTTTTTTTCCCCCAAAAATAATTTTTATTGGAAAGGTTAAGGCAGATCAATGTACATACAAATATGGGTTACAGTCCGAACATAGACACAATATGCAGTATCCCATTTCGCAGACGGGCTATGGGTTTGAATTGTAGTACAAATCGAGGTGAGGTAACTAAAATAAATTTTAATACACACAAAGACAATATAATACCCATTTTTTTTTTGGTAAAATAAAAATAAATAATACAGATAAAATATGAGAAAAGGAAATCTTCTCAGTATGTTTTATTAATATTATTATACAGGATTTATATTGGAATTATTATTATTATTATACAGGATTTATATCGGAATTATTATTATTATTATACAGGATTTATATTGGAATTATTATTATTATACAGGATTTATATCAGAATTATTATTATTATTATTATACAGGATTTTTATTATTATTATTATTATTATACAGGATTTATATTGGAAGTATTATTATTATACAGGATTTATATTGGAATTATTATTATACAGGATTTATATCAAGATTATTATTATTATTATACAGGATTTATATTGGAATTATTATTATTATTATTATACAGGATTTATATCGGAATTATTATTATTATTATACAGGATTTATATCGGAATTATTATTATCATACAGGATTTATATCAGAATTATTATTATTGTTATTATACAGGATTTATAGCGGAATTATTATTATTAATTTACAGGATTTATATCGGAATTATTATTATTGTTATTATACAGGATTTATATCGGAATTATTATTATTATTATACAGGATTTATATCGGAATTATTATTATTATTATACAGGATTTATATCTGAATTAGTATTATTATTATACAGAATTTATATCGGAATTATTATTATTATACAGGAATTATATCAGAATTATTATTATTATTATTATACAGGATTTTTATTATTATTATTATTATACAGGATTTATATTGGAATTATTATTATTATACAGGATTTATATTGGAATTATTATTATACAGGATTTATATCAAGATTATTATTATTATTATACAGGATTTATATTGGAATTATTATTATTATTATACAGGATTTATATCGGAATTATTATTATTATTATACAGGATTTATATCAGAATTATTATTATTGTTATTATACAGGATTTATAGCGGAATTATTATTATTAATTTACAGGATTTATATCGGAATTATTATTATTGTTATTATACAGGATTTATATCGGAATTATTATTATTATTATACAGGATTTATATCGGAATTATTATTAATGTACAGAATTTATATCGGAATTATTATTAATATACAGGATTTATATCGGAATTATTATTATTATACAGGATTTATGGCGCCAACAGTTGGCTCAGCGCTTTACAATATAACGGGAGGCAATACAGCAACAATACAGTTCAATACAAGAGGGATGGGAGGGCCCTGATCCTGGGAGCTTACAATCTAGGAGGGAGGGGCTAGTGGTACAAAAGGTAGTAAAGGTTCCATTATTAGCTGAGGGCAGGATAGGCTAGATAGGAGGTGCAAGTGGCGGTTTTAATTTTTTTTTTTTTTAACTTATTTATTTTTTAATAAATAATACAGATAAAATATGATAAATAAAGGAAATCTTCTCAGAACTTTTTATTATTATTATTATTATACAGGATTTATGGCGCCAACAGTTTGCTCAGCGCTTTACAATATAACGGGAGACAATACAGCAACAATACAGTTCAATACAAGAGGGTTAGGAGGGCCCTGATCCTGGCAGCTTACAATCTAGGAGGGAGGAGCTAGTGGTACAAAAGGTAATAACTGTGGGGGATGGACTGGTAGGAGGAGTAGAAGATTCCATTATTAGCTGAAGGCAGGATAGGCTTCCCTGAAGAGACATGTTTTCAAAGATCACCTAAAAGTGAGCAGAGTAGGTGATAGTCTGATAAATTGGGGTAGAGAGTTCCAGAGGATGGGGGAAGCTCTGGAGAAGTCCTGGAGACGAGCATGGGAGGAGGAGACAAGGGTTTTATTATAGGTGTATGGCCATTGGAAGGTCTCCTAGCACAGTAACAGGTAGTGGGGGGAACCCGAGACCCACCCAAGTGGGGACACAAATAAAAACTCAACAGAAGTTCCAGTCCATCTAAACTCTTTCCAAAACTAACAAAAAAAAATAAAAAATTGGCCTGGTGTTTCACTTTAGTGGCTTACATGGATAAAAGGTAAAACAAATATAGGACTTCAAACATATCTAACCATCTGGTAGTGACCCCTCCCCAGGGGCGGACTGACCATTTGGAAACTCAGGCACTGCCCGAGGGCCCGGAGTCAGTAGTGGGCCCCATGAGATGTCCCTGGTACCATTTTCATAGGCTTTTTTGAGTTTGGGCAAGGACACAGGAGCCCCATGATCCGATATTGTCCGGGGGCCCCATGAGTTGTCAGTCCACCCCTGCCTCTCCCCTTTAGAAAATGTAAACCTGACTGGTCTTCTTCATTAAACCGGTAAGAAATCAAGTAAACCACCATTTTGTAAATAATCCAACTCAGTAAATTTGTCTTTGTACCTACGTGGAAGAAAAATATATTTTAAATATATTTTAAAAATATTCTTCCCAAATATATTGACATATATTTGAAATACTACAATTTTACCATATTCAATATATTTAAAAAACATATTTATATATATATATATATATATACTGTATGTTGAAATGTATTTTTATATATTAAAAAAGATATGAAAAATATTTTAAAAAATGTCAAATATGTGTCTTTGAAAATATATTTAATCTACATTTTTGGAATGCATTTACAAATATATGTAAAAATATATGTTAAAAGATTATTTTACATGTTAAAAAAAAATCTGAAGAATATATTTAAAAAATATATATTTTTAAATATATGCCTTTAGAAAATATATTAAAATAAATTAGTGTAGGGCAATATATTGTAAATATATGTTGCATGTATAATTTTTTTTTCTAAATATATTGGAAATATATTTCTCTTCCATGTGGGTAGTGTGCTGAGTACAGCAAGAATGCCTCAATTCTAGAAAACCAGCCCCCGGGGACATTTGTGCTCCAAGTGGAGGCAAAAGACGCTGACAGCGGAGTCAATGGCCAAGTGAGATACGGGATCGTGCACAGAGAGGGATACCTACCTGCGTTCACCATCCACCCTGATACAGGTAACAAAGTAAAGGAACCAAAGTGAGAACCTCTACGGAGGACCATCCTCTTGTAAAGGTTTTACCGCCGTCATGACCAGGGCATTTTCTTCCTATATAGTACTGCACTGCTGTAACTGGTAATTGCGCGGTCATGCAACACTGTACTCAAACTCAAATGTAATAATTTTTTTCACCCCAATAGAGCTTTCTTTTCGTGGTATTTGATCATTGCTTGTTTTTTTTTATTATATAAACAAACATATGTGAAAAAAAACTATATTTTTTATAAAATGTATAATTTTTAAAATAATATTTTTTTATTATTTTTGTATATAATACCGATATTTCTGCTATAAGACATATCCAATAAAAAACTGTAAATTAATAAAATGTCTTTATAAATTTGGCCAAAATGTATCCCAATAAGTGTATATTGATTGGTTTGTGTGAAAGTTATAGCGAGTACAAACTATGGGATATATACTGTATTGGAAGTTTTATTTATTTGTTTATTTTTTTATAATACTAATGGCAGTGATCAGTGAATTATAGTAGGACTGTGATAGTGCGGCAGGCAATCTGACACTAACTGAACAAAAAATGGTCACTGCCCCAGTCTATAACTGGCCTTCACAGCAAGGAGCACTGACACAAACTGACACTGAGTGGAACTGACTAACTGCCATTGACATCACCAGTGACATTAATACCGTGATCAGTGATAATACTGTGCATTGTCACTGTATTAATGACACTGGCTGGGAAGGGGTTAACATCATGGGCGATCAAGGGGTTAAATATGTGCCTAACTATATGTAATATGTGTAAAGTTTGCTGTTTTTAGTAGGGATGAGAAACAGAGATTGTTCCCTCTGTACAGAGTCCTATGTTGAATTGTTAACACAGAGCTCTGGGTTGTGATTGGACGCAGCTGATCAGCAGGTCCCTGTCATGAATCATTGGCAGAGATCTGCTGACTAACTCCCGCTGTGTACATATCGGTATGTCCTATGCATGCATACCAGTTCATCACTTTGCCTGCATGAGCCACTCGCCTGCAGTAGATTGCAGGAGAACGTTTTTCCCCACAGTATTGGGATAGGTTCATCCCCAGCGGAACTGGCGTAGGTTTGTCCAGTGGCCAGGGGAGGATATATATACACTGTGTGTGTGTGTGTGTATATATATATATATATATATATATATATATAGGCGTACCTCGGTTTATGAATTTAATGCGTTCTCCAGGACGTTTCGTATTGCGAAAAATTTGTAAATCGAAGCGTGGTTTCCAATAGGAATGCATTTAAAACCAATTAATCCGTTCCGGAGGTCAGAAAAAAGTTAAAAAAAAGTTGATGTCACCATAGGTCAGTGCCGGTTTTTCAATGTAATTACCGGGTTTTGTTTCTTCACTATAGCTCAGGGAATCAGCTGTTACTTTTCCCCCAGCTAAAAGAAACAACGTTTCCTTTTAGTTTATTTCCCCGGAGTTAACAGAAACAATGTTTCCTTTTAGTTTATTTCCCCGAGTTAAAAGAAACAAAGTTTCCTTTTAATGAGCACCGTGCCTTTGTTCCACCCCCTACCCACCTCTGAGCACCGTGCCTTTGTTCCACCCCCTCCCCACCTCTGAGCACTGTGCCTTTGTTCCACCCCTTACCCACCTCCCAGTGTCGCCCCTTTTAGAAAATATAGAACCAAGTATCATTTTGTGGTGCTAAGTAATTTGTAAATAAAAACCGCCATCAATTTACGCAGCACTTTACATATATATTGTACATTCACATCAGTCCCTAACCCTCAAGGGGCGTACAATCTAAGGTCCCTAACTCACATTCATACATACACATACTAGGGACAATGTAGACAGGAGCCAATTCACCTACCAACATGTCTTTGGAGTGTGGGAGGAAACTGGAGTACCTGGAGGAAACCCACGCACGCACAGGGAGAACATTCAAACTTCAGGCAGGTGGTGCTGTGGTTGGGATTCAAACCAATGACCCTGGTGCTGTGGTTGGGATTCAAACCAATGACCCTGGTACCGTGGTTGGGATTCAGACAAATGACCCTGGTGCCATGGTTGGGAATCAAACCAATGACCATGATGCTTTGGTTGGGATTCAAACCAATGACCATGGTGCTGTGGTTGGGATTCAAACCAATGACCCTGGTACCGTGGTTGGGATTCAGACAAATGACCCTGATGCCGTGGTTGGGAATCAAACCAATGACCATGATGCTGTGGTTGGGATTCAAACCAATGACCCTGGTGCTGTGGTTGGGATTCAAACCAATGACCCTGATGCTGTGGTTGGGATTCAAACCAATGACCCTGGTGCTGTGCTTGGGATTCAAACCAATGACCATGGTGCTGTGATTGGGATTCAAACCAATGACCCTGGTGCTGTGGTTGGGATTCAAACCAATGATCCTAGTGCCGTGGTTGGGATTCAAACCAATGACTCTGGTGCCGTGGTTGGGATTCAAACCAATGACCCTGGTGCTGTGGTTGGGATTCAAACCAATGACCCTGGTGCTGTGGTTGGGATTAAAACCAATGACCCTGGTACCGTGGTTGGGATTCAAACCAATGACCCTGGTGCCGTGGTTGGGATTCAAACCAATGACCATGGTGCTGTGGTTGGGATTCAAACCAAAGACCCTGGTACCGTGGTTGGGATTCAAACCAATGAGCCAATTCACCTACCAGCATGTCTTTGGAGGGTGGAAGGAAACCAAAATACCTGGAGGAAACCCACAGGGAGAACATGCAAACTCCATGCAGGTGGTGCCGCGGTTGGCATTTGAACTGACGACCCGAGTACTGCATGGGAGAAGTGCTAACCATTTTTTAAAATCGCTTATGGAGTATTTATGCAACTTTTGTTTTGAAAATGGAGTGTTCCTTGAACTGTGATTGGACAAGACAGGCAACTGTGGTTCGACAGGCGGCAGCAAACTGATATTGTCCCATCTAGCTGTGGTTTTTCTTCTCCTCTGTAGGAATCATAACCACGCTTCAAACATTCGATCGGGAGAGGGATAAGGAGTATCCGCTGACCATCAAGGCCACTGACCAGGCCAGCGACCCCCTCATCAGCCTCTGCCAGATAAACATCGCCATCCTCGATCAGAACGACAACGACCCAAGCTTCGAAAATAACCGCTACGAGTGTAAGTCGCCCTGCGGACGCAGAGACCGTTCCTTCCCACGTGGAAGAAAAATATATTTGAAGTATATTTAAAAAAATATTCTTCCCAAATATATTGACATATATGTGAAATGCTACAATTTTGGCCGTATTCAATATATTTAAAAATATATTTCAATAACTATATTATTATTATACAGTATTTATAAAGCGCCAATAGTTCGCTCAGCGCTGTACATTACAAAGGGGGACAGAACATGTGACAGAACAACAATACAATGCAAAACATGAGGGGATTGAGGGCCCTGCTCTTTGGAGCTTACAATCTAGGAGGGAGGGGATGGTGGCACAGGAGGAGATAGCTGTGGGGGATGGAGTGGTAGGAAGAGTGGAGGAGGTCAGTCAAGTTAGCAGGGGGTGGGGTAAGCTTCCCTGAAGAGATGGGTTTTCAGGGTGCGCCTAAAGGAGAAGAGAGTAGGTGATAATCTGATGGGTTGGGGAAGGGAGTTCCAGAGGATGGGTGACACCCTGGAGAAGTCCTGAAGGCGGGCATGGGAGGAGGAGACCAGGGAACTAGAGAGAAGGAGGTCTTGTGAGGAGCGGAGTGTGCGTGCTGGGCGGTACTTGGATATTAGGTCAGTGATGTAGTACGGGGCAGTATGGTGGACGGCTTTGTACGTCAGTGTTAGGATTTTGAATTTGATCCGTTGCGCAATCGGAAGCCAGTGGAGGGATTGGCAGAGGGGAGGTGGCGGAGATGGAGCGGTTGGAAAGGTGAATGAGTCTGGCAGCCGTATTCAGGATCGACTGAAGCGGGGATAGCCAGCGGCGAGGCAGGCCAGTGAGGAGGGAGTTGCAGTAGTCGAGTCGTGATATGATGAGGGAGTGGATGAGCTGTTTAGTGGTTTCTGGGGTTAGGAACGTGCGGATTTTGGCGATGTTGCGGAGGTGGAGTCTGCACAAGTTTGTTAAAGAGTGGACTTGGGGCTGGAAGGATAGGTTGGAGTCCAGAATGACACCAAGTACTCTGGCCTGCAGGGCGGGTTTGATGGTGGCATTGTTGGATGTGATGGAGAAGTCAATGGGGGGTGGGGTCCTGGCTGGGGGGAAGACAAGAAACTCGGTTTTGGAGAAATTCAGTTTAAGGAAGTGGAGCGACATCCAGTCTGATATGTCGCTCAGTAGGTGTATGGTTCGGGCTGAGACCGAGGGGGTGAGGTGGGGGGTTGAGAGATAGATTTGTGTGTCGTCGGCATAGAGGTGGTAGTTGAAGCCGTGAGAGTGTATGAGTTGGCCAAGGGAGGAGGTGTAGATGGAGAAGAGAAGGGGCCCGAGGACAGAGCCTTGAGGGACCCCAACAGAGAGGGGGAGTGAGGGGGAGGTGGTAGCATTATAGGTAACGCTGAAGGAGTGTTGTGACACGTAGGATGAGAGCCAGGAGAGAGCAGAATCTCTGAGGCCGAGGGAGTGTAGTTTTTTGAGGAGGAGGGGGTGGTCGACTGTGTCGAAGGCCGCAGAGAGGTCAAGGAGTAGGAGCACTGAATAGTGGCCAATAGCTTTGGCGGTTAGCAGGTCGTTGGAGAGTTTGAGTAAGGCAGTTTCGGTGGAGTGTAGGGGACGGAAGCCGGACTGTAGGGGATCGAGGAGGTTGTTGTCGTTGAGGTGAGAGCATAGGCGGGTGTAGACTAGGCGCTCGAGGAGTTTAGATGTAAATGGAAGCAGGGAGATGGGTCTGAGGTTGTTCGGGTCATTGGGGTCCAGGGAGGGCTTTTTAAGTATGGGGGTGATGTGTGCATGTTTCAGTGGGGAGGGGAAAGTGCCGGAGGAGAGGGAGAGATTAAAGATGTGGGTGAGGGAGCGTAGGATGGAGGGGGAGGGAGGTCGTAGGAATTGTGAGGGGATAGGGTCGAGGAGGCAGGTGGTGAGGCTATACTATATATACACTGTATGTTGAAATGCGTTTTTATTACAAAATATATGAAAAATATTTTTAAAAATACATTTCAAATATCCTGTATGACTTTAAAAATACAAATCTAAATTTTTGGAATGCATTTACAAATATATGTTAAAATGATTTTGCAATATTTAAAAAAACAAACTGAAGAATATATTTAAAAACAATATATTTTAAAAATATATATATTTTTAAATATGTTCTTCATATTTTTTTTTACGTATAAAAAAGTAATTTTTACATATATTTGGAAATGCATTAAAAAAAATGTAGATTTGTATTTTTAAAGACATACAGGATATTTGAAATGTATTTTTAAAAAATATTTTTTCATATATTTCGTAATAAAAACGCATTTCAACATACAGTATATATATATAGTTATTGAAATATATTTTTAAATATATTGAAAATGGCCAAAATTGTAGCATTTCACATACATGTCAATATAAGAATATTTTTAAAATATATTTAAAATATATTTTTCTTCCATGTGGGTTTCTATCACCTTCAATCATTTAGTGTGATGTTGGCTACAATGTTTCTGTTTGAACCCATCCGACAGATTTCTTAAAGGAGGACACGCCGCTTGGAACAAGCTTCCTGCGTATTGCCGCCCGCGATGAAGACTACGGCCCAAACGCGGCGCTTACTTACTCCTTGGCGGGTGACGAGACGCTGTTCTTCCAGATTAACAGCACCACGGGGTGGCTGTACGTCAACCAACCGATATCTCGGGTAGGAGACGGCTTTACAATCAATGATGGGGGTTCGCTCACAAGGGCGGCCAGGGTCGGTATAAAATGAGAGGTTAAGTCGCAGTTTTACCGCCCTTTCCTTAAACGGCTGCCGGACAGGGTTGTCTATATGCTGTGGCAATAGGTATACCGCATGTCATGTCCGGCAGGCAGTACCACCGCCAAACACGACCCGTTTAGGGCTCCATTCACACTTATGCGACTTGTCATGCGACTTTGGGGTCCAAACTAAGGTTGCCTAATGATTGGGGAGCTTTAGCTCTGGACCACCACAGAGAGACCTCTGCTTCCACACAAAGGGCAACGGCTACTGCCTGCGTGAACGAGATCCAAATTATATGTTGGCAAAGACCCCATAGTTCTGCAGCCAGTGAGGTTATTGTTGCCTGCTGATTGGGGAGTTTTAGCTCCAACCCAGCAATGGGAAGGATGGGGGGGGGGGTAACCTGAACCACCACAGAGGGACCTCTGCTTCCACAAAGATGGCAATGGCTGCTGCCTATGTGAACGAGCTCCAAATTACATGTGGGCAAAGACCCCATAGTTCTGTAGTCAGTGAAGCTAATGCTCTCTGACGATTGGCGGGCTTTAGCTCTGGACCACCACAGAGAGACCTCTGCTTCCACAAAGACGCCAACGGCTGCTGCCTGTGTGAACGATGGATGGATGGATGGATAAATGGATGAATGGATGAATAGATGGATGGATAGATGGATGGATGAATAGATGGAAGCATGGATGAATAAATGGATGGATGGATGGATGAATAAATGGATGGATAGATGGATGGATGGATGAATAGATGGATGGAGAGATGGATGGATGGATGGATGGATGGATAGATGAATAGATGCATGGATGGATGGATGGATGAATAGATGGATGGATGGACGGATAGATGGATGGATGAATAGATGGATGGATGGATGAACAGATGGACGGAAGGATGGATGGATGGATGGATGAATAGACGGATGAATAGACGGATGAATAGATGGATGAATAGACGGATGAATAGATGAATGGATGGATGGATGGATAGATAGATTGATGAATGGATGGATAGATGGATGAATAGATGGATGGATAGACTGATGAATAGATGGATGAATAGATGGATGAATGGATGGATGGATGGATAGATGGATGAACAGATGGAAGGATGAATAGATGGATGGATGAATAGATGGATGGATGGATGGATGGATGGATGGATGGATGGATGAATAGATGGATGGATGGGTAGATGGATGAATAGATAGGTGAATAGATGGATGGATGAATAGATGGATGGATGGATGAATGGATGAATAGATGGATGGATGGATGAATAGATGGATGGATGGATGGATGGATGGATGGATGGATAGATGGATGAATAGATGGATAGATGGGTGAATAGATGGATGGATGGATGGATGGATGGATGAATGGATGAATAGATGGATCAATAAATGGATGAATGGATGGATGGATTGATGAATAGATGGATAGATGGATGAATGGATGGATGGATGAATAGATGGATAGATGGATGAATGGATGGATGGATGGATGAATGGATGGATGAATAGATGGATAGATGGATGAACAGATGGATGGATGAATAGACGGATGAATAGATGGATGGATGGATGATTAGATGGATGGATGGATGAATAGACGGATGAATAGATGGATGAATAGATGGATGGATGGATGAATAGATGGATGGATGGATGGATGGATGAATAGATGGATGGATGGATGGATGAATAGATAGATATACAACACTATAGTGATATTTACTAAAACTGGAGCACTCAGAATCTGGTGCAGCTGTGCATGGCAGCCAATCAGCTTCCAGGTTTTATTGTCAAAGCAAAGGAAGAACAAGGGAATGTAGGAAGAGAGAAAGGAAAAAGATATCAAGGAAGAAGTAAAGGAAGGAGAGAAGGAAGGAAAGAAAAACAAACGAAAAAAGGAAGCGGAGTGGACAATAGAAGGAGGGAAGGAAGGAAAGAAGGATGAACAAGGGAATGTAGGAAGAAAGAAAGGGATAAAAAAACAAGGAAAAAGGGAAAGGAAGGGAAAAGAGAGACTAGACTAGAGTAGATAATGATGGAAAGAAGGAAGAACAAGAGGATGTATGAAGAAATAAAGAGAAAAGAAAGGAAGTTGAAAAGATAAGAGGAAAGAAGGAAGGAAGGAGAAAGCCTGGAGTAGACAATAGAAGGAGGGAAGGAAAGAAAAAGAATGGAAGAAAGAGGGGAGAGAGACTAGAGTAGAAGATGGAAGGAAAAAAAGAAGGAATAAAGGAAGGAAGGAAGAACAAGGGAAAAGAAAACAAGAAAGAAGGAAAGGAAGGAGAGAAGGAAGGAAAGAAAAATAAAGGGAGGAAGGAAGGAGTAGATGATGGAAGGAAAGAAGGAAAAAAAGCAAGACGTAGAGAACTGAAGGAAGGAAGACACAAGAAAGGAAGGAAGGGAGGGAAGGAAGGAGTAGATGATGGAAGGAAGGAAGGAGTAGATGATGGAAGGAAGGAAGGAAGGAGTAGATGATGGAAGGAAGGAAGGAAGGAGTAGATGATGGAAGGAAGGAAGGAGTAGATGATGGAAGGAAGGAAGGAAGGAGTAGATGATGGAAGGAAGGAAGGAGTAGATGATGGAAGGAAGGAAGGAAGGAAGGAAGGAAGGAAGGAAGGAAGGAAGGAAGGAAGGAGTAGATGATGGAAGGAAGGAGTAGATGATGGAAGGAAGGAAGGAGTAGATGATGGAAGGAAGGAGTAGATGATGGAAGGAAGGAAGGAGTAGATGATGGAAGGAAGAAGGAAGGAAGGAGTAGATGATGGAAGGAAGGAGTAGATGATGGAAGGAAGGAAGGAGTAGATGATGGAACGAAGGAAATAGAAAGTAGGAGAGAGATTAAACAATGAAAGGAAAGAAGGAAAACAGCAAGACATAAGGAATTGAAGGAAGACACAAGAATGGAAGGAAGGAAGGTATTTTGGGAATGGTGGCTCTTTAAGCCGGGCGCTGTCAGTGTCAGTATGAGGTGCCCGGTGGCAGTTGGTGCCCAGTGGCAGTTGGTCTCTGGGAGGATGGTGGCGGTGCAGGAATCATCTACAGAGAACGCTCTCTCCCCTTGGCTGATACATTTCTTATAAGTTGCGGCTCTGCGGCGATACATTGTAATCTCACAGCTGGTGGTGCGGCGCTCTGGACAGCTGTGATTGGTTGTCGGAATCTCCTCGTCTTCAGCGTTCTAATCCATCTGGACAGCAGCATCTGCACACCCAGTCCATCCGAGTCCCTCTGCTCTGCTCAGAATGTGACACATTGTGACACGGCCAGATGATCAGCCTGTGGCTCACCAGCTGTCATGGAACTACAAATCCCAGCATGCCAAAACACTCTTCCTATTTGAATGCACACTGTGCCCTGTTCCTGTAAGGCGATGGTGACACCTTAGACAGCTCGGTTCCAGCTCACTTCTTTTCATTTCTATCTCTATGGAGAATGCTCTTCAGGTTCAGCTGCTCACAGCAGACAAGACTGCCCTTCAGTGGATACTAGGGATGCACCGATACCGATTTTTTTATTGCCGAGTACGAGTACTGATACTTTGTGGTGCACTTTGCATTAATGGACGCAAATTGCACCCCAAACGATAGCATGCGATTTGAACAGGAATGCGAATTCTGTCCTAATCACATACGGTTTCCCCACGTACCTGTGTGATCCTGGGCTTGTCTGAGTTCACACAGGAGCGGTGCAGGAAGGTTTCCTGCAATGGAGAGTGCGGATGTGGGAATGTATACTATGGAGGCAGATGCTTCATATTCTCAATGGTAGGAGAAGAGAGAAAGCGGCAAGGATTTGAAATTCCCGCCATTTCCCTTCCTCTCCTTGCAGGGATGACAGTTCGGGCAAGAGGACTTTTGATTGGTCAGCAGCAACGTCACATAGACGGTGCTGACCAGTAAGATGACGTCTAGCCCGTACCATCATCCCTGCAAGGAGAGGAGAGAAAGCCACTTCACAGGTCTGGGGATTTGAAATCCCCATGGCTTTCTCTCCTCTCCTTGCAGCGATGACAGTACCGGCTAGACATCATCTGAATGGTCAGCACCATCCATGTGACGGTGCTGACCAATCATCAGCCCTCTAGCCCGAACTGTCATCCCAGCAAGGAGAGGAAAGGAAGGGTCGGGGATTTCAAATCTTCACCGCTTTCTATCTTCTCCTACCACTGAGAATATGTAGCATCTGCCTCCATAGTATACATCCCCACTCTCCGCTTCGGGAAACCTTCCTGCACCGCTCCTGTGTGCACTCAGACTATGACACAGGATCAGTGGGGAAACCTCCTTGCACCGCTCCTGCGTGAACTCAGACTATGACACAGGATCAGTGGGGAAACCTCCTTGCACCGCTCCTGCGTGAACTCAGACTATGACACAGGATCAGTGGGGAAACCTCCCTGCACCGCTCCTGTGTGAACTCAGACTATGACACCGGATCAGTGGGGAAACCTTCCTGCACCGCTCCTGTATGAACTCAGACTATGACACAGGATGAGTGGGGAAACCTCCCTGCACCGCTCCTGTGTGAACTCAAACTATGACACCGGATCAGTGGGGAAACCTCCCTGCACCGCTCCTGCGTGAACTCAGACTATGACACAGGATCAGTGGGGAAACCTCCCTGCACCGCTCCTGCGTGAACTCAGACTATGACACAGGATCAGTGGGGAAACCTTCCTGCACCGCTCCTGTATGAACTCAGACTATGACACAGGATGAGTGGGGAAACCTCCCTGCACCACTCCTGTGTGAACTCAGACTATGACACCGGATCAGTGGGGAAACCTCCCTGCACCGCTCCTGCGTGAACTCAGACTATGACACAGGATCAGTGGGGAAACCTCCCTGCACCGCTCCTGCGTGAACTCAGACTATGACACAGGATCAGTGGGGAAACCTCCCTGCACCGCTCCTGTGTGAACTCAGACTATGACACAGGATCAGTGGGGAAACCTCCCTGCACCGCTCCTGTATGAACTCAGACTATGACACAGGATGAGTGGGGAAACCTCCCTGCACCGCTCCTGTATGAACTCAGAATATGACACAGGATCAGTGGGGAAACCTCCCTGCACTGCTCCTGTATGAACTCAGACTATGACACAGGAGCAGTGGGGAAACCTCCCTGCACCGCTCCTGCGTGAACTCAGACTATGGCACAGGATCAGTGGGGAAACCTCCCTGCACCGCTCCTGTGTGAACTCAGACTATGACACAGGATCAGTGGGGAAACCTCCCTGCACTGCTCCTGTATGAACTCAGACTATGGCACAGGATCAGTGGGGAAACCTCCCTGCACTGCTCCTGTGTGAACTCAGACTATGACACAGGATCAGTGGGGAAACCTCCCTGCACCGCTCCTGTGTGAACTCAGACTATGACACAGGATCAGTGGGGAAACCTCCCTGCACCGCTCCTGTATGAACTCAGACTATGACACAGGATGAGTGGGGAAACCTCCCTGCACCGCTCCTGTATGAACTCAGAATATGACACAGGATCAGTGGGGAAACCTCCCTGCACTGCTCCTGCGTGAACTCAGACTATGGCACAGGATCAGTGGGGAAACCTCCCTGCACAGCTCCTGTGTGTATGGCTATGGCTATGACAAGCCTGGGATCACACAGGAACAGTGGGGGAACCACATTTTTTAAATAGGAGGTTTACACTGTAGAAACTCAGAAAGGAGCACCGGATCAAAACCTAATGAAAGAGTCCAAGATACCCATATGGAAGAAAAATATATTTAAATATATTTAAAAAATATTCTTCCCAAATAAATTGACATATATTTGAAATACAAAAATTTTGGCCGTATTCAATATATTTCAGAATATACAGTATATATATATATATATATACCTACTGTATGTTGAAATGCATTTTATATATTACAAAATATATGAAAAATATTTTTACAAATATATTTTTTAAAATATATTCTTCAGATTTTTTTTAACATATATTATATAATATATTATATAATTAGATAATAAACTATACATATATTTGTAAATGCATTCCAAAAATGTAGATTAAATGTATTTTTAAAGACATACAGTATATTTGAAAATGAATTTTTAAAAATATATTTCATATATGTTGTAATATATAAAAAAAAGTCAACATACAGATATATATAGCATATAAAAAAGTTTTTAACATACAGTCATGGCCGAAATTGTTGGCACCCTTGATATTTTTCCTGAAAATCAAGTATTTCACACAAAAAAGGTATTGCATTAACACATGTTTTGCTATACACATGTTTATTCCCTTTGTATGTATTGGAACAAATATAAAACAGAGGCAGAAAAGCAAATATGACATAATGTCACACAAAACCCCAAAAATGGGCTGGACAAAAGTATTGGCACCCTTAACTTAATATTTGGTTGCACACCCTTTGGAAAACATAACTGAAATCAGTCGCTTCCTATAACCATCAATAAGCTTCTGACACCTCTCACCCGGAATTTTGGACCACTCTTCCTTTGCAAACAGCTCCAGGTCTCTCTTATTGGAAGGACACCTTTTCCCAACAGCAATTTTAAGATCTCTCCACAGGTGTTCAATGGGATTTAGATCTGGGCTCATTGCTGGCCACTTCAGAACTCTCCAGCGCTTCTTTGCCATCCATTTCTGAGTGCTTTTTGACGTATGTTTGGGGTCATTGTCCTGCTGGAAGACCCAGGATCTTGGACGCAAACCCAGCTTTCTGACACTGGGCCCTACAGTGCGACCCAAAATCCTTTGGTAATCCTCAGATTTCATGATGCCTTGCACACAGTCAAGGCACCCAGTGCCAGAGGCAGCAAAACAACCCCAAAACATCATTGAACCTCCACCATATTTTACCGTAGGTACTGTGTTTTGTTCTTTGTAGGCCTCATTCCGTTTTCGGTAAACAGTAGAATGATGTGCTTTACCGAAAAGCTCTATCTTGGTCTCATCTGTCCACAAGACGTTTTCCCAGAAGGCTTTTGGCTTACTCAAGTACATTTTGGCAAACTGTAGTCTTGCTTTTTTATGTCTCTGTGTCAGCAGTGGGGTCCTCCTGGGTCTCCTGCCATAGCGTTTCATTTCATTTAAATGTCGACGGATAGTTCGCGCTGACACTGATGCTCCCTGAGCCTGCAGGACAGCTTGAATGTCTTTGGAACATGTTTGGGGCTGCTTATCCACCATCCGGACTATTCTGCGTTGCAATCTTTCATCAATTTTCCTCATCCGTCCACGACCAGGGAGATTAGCTACAGTGCCATGGGTTGCAAACTTCTTGATAATGTTGCGCACTGTGGACAAAGGCAAATCTAGTTCTCTGGAGATGGACTTGTAACCTTGAGATTGTTGATATTTTGCCACAATTTTGGTTCTCAGGTCCTCAGACAGTTCTCGTCTCCTCTTTCTGTTGTCCATGCTTAGTGTGGCACAGACAGACACACAATGCAAAGGTTAAGTGAACGTCTCTCCTTTTTATCTGCTTTCAGGTGTGATTTCTATATTGCCCACACCTGTTACTTGCCCCAGGTGAGTTTACAGGAGCATCACATGCTTGTAACATTCTTATTTATCCGCAGTTGTGAAAGAGTGCCAATACTTTTGTCCAGCCCATTTTTGGAGGTTTGTGTGACATTATGTCGAATTTGCTTTCTTTCCTCCCTTTTTTTGTTTTGTCCCAATACACACAAAGGGAATAAACATGTGTATAGCAAAACATGTGTTAATGCAATACGTTTCGTGAGAAATACATGATTTCCTGGAGAAATATCAAGGGTGCCAACAATTTCGGCCATGACTGTATATTTTTACATATATTTGTAAATGCATTCCAAAAATGTAGATTAAATGTATTTTTAAAGACATGGGGTATATTTGAAAATAAATTTGTAATATATAAAAACAATTTTCAACATACAGTGTATATGTGTATATATATATATATATACAGTTGTGCTCAAAAGTTTGCATACCCTGGCAGAAATTGTGAAATTTTGGCATTGATATTCTTTGAATCCCAGACAATTTTTCTGTCAGTTATGGCTGCAATTTTTCTTGGTCTACCTGACCTTGGCTTGGTATCAAGAGATCCCCGAATTTTCCACTTCTTAATAGGTTATTTAACAGCACTGATTGGCATATTCAAGGCTTTGGACATCTGTTTACGTCCTTTTCCATCTTTATAAAGTTCCATTACCTTGTTACGCAGGACTTTTGACAGTTCTTTTCTGCTCCCCATGGCTCAGTATCTAGCCTAGTCAGTGCTTCCACATAAAAGCTAACAAACTCATTGACTATTTATACACTGACACTAATTGCAATTTAAAAAGCCACAGATGTGGGACATTAACCTCTAATCGGCATTTTAACCCGTGTGTGTCACCTTGTGTGTCTGTACCAATGCCAAACATTCCAGGGGGCGGATACTTCTGATCCGGGGGCGGAGACTTCTGATCCAGGCCATTTGTGTGATTTCTGTTATCATTATGATTTAAAAAGCATCCAAACAACTATTTGATAACAAATGGCTTCATATGATCATCATCCTTCAATAAAAGAGCATTTTTTGGCACGATCAGTCATATTTTCAATATCAATGCAGAAATTTCACAATTTCTGCCAGGGGAGGGAAACTTTTGAGCACAACTGTATATATTTATTGAAATATATTTTGATATATATTGAATACTGCCAACATTGTAGTATGTCAATATATTTGGGAAGAATATTTTTAAAATCTATTTAAAATATATTTTTCTTCCATGTGGGTAGATTAAATTGTTGGAAAAAAAAATCTTGAAAACCCCAACGCGTTTCGCTGGGCAACACCACTACCCCTTCATCAGGGCTAAACACAGGTTAAATCTTGGAGAAAACAATGACTTCACATATGTACTGTATATAAGAATCAGTACTGAACTTTCCACATGAAGAAACAACTTGACAACAGTTGCTGAGCAGCAGTGGCGCTCCATCCAAGTGGTGTTGTCCCCCCTAAACGCGTTGGTGTTTTTATACGGCTTTTTTAAACAACAATAAAATGATCTTGGACTCTCTCACCTGGATTTGGTCTGGCGCTCCTTTCTGAATTTATATGGTTTCAGCTACTTTTGGGAGAACATCGAGGGAAGCCTTGCTATGTGAGAGCCGCCTTGCCAGAGCTACTGAGCGATTTTGAAGATTTTCTTCAGTTGACTATACATGCAGGTCTGCAGGTTGTTCTAGAGTCCTAAATGGGAGGGCCTGTGTTCGTTACAACAACCTGCGACATTTTCAGTATTCTGAGAAAAGTGGCATTATCTGCACCCCTTTTAGACATAGCTGACCCTTAGGGAGTACCTCACCAAAAAATGAAATTCCTATTGCAGGAGGTATCTAAAATGTTACCATAATTCAACCTCCAATACCCAAGTATTTGCTAAGGGATCCAGTGGCATGGGAGTGCAGGGAAAGTGAGCATGCGCAGGGGAGGACCTGCTGCTTTCTCTCAAATGGACTAAAGTGACAGATTTCTTTTAGCAATACTAAGAATATGCATCCAGCTTGTATGAGGTTTTGGACGCATGACCAAGGTTTCGTTGTTTTCAACTTCCTTTTGTTTTTTTCAGAAATCCTTAATACCACAAGAAGTCATTGCGACAGATGGCGGAAACCGCAGCACGCGGGTGGAGGTGGCGGTACGGGTAACCGATGCCCAGAATCAGCCCCCGGTGTGGCAAAAGGATAAATATGAAATTGTGATTCCGGAGAACACATTGAGAGATACGCCTGTTGTGGTACGTTACGTTATATTAAGTCTCTGGAGATACAGATGACCGTAGGAGTATAGAGGAGTGGCACGTGTTGCCCAATAGCCTGCATCAAGGCCTTGGACTTTCCATTATTTTCAACAAGCAGTACATAAGCTTAAAAACTCCACCAACCTCTGTAGCTGCAGGTAACGTGGAGAAATTCATTCTCAAGGTTCAAGCCATTCAACAGCTCAGCTCACCTGCTCCCTACTCCTAAAAGTGACTCAGCAGCTCAGGTTACTCTGTTTCATACTCCAAGGAGTCACTCAGCAGTTCAGTTCACCCTCCTAGCCATGGCTCAGTAGCTAAGCTCAGCCTGCTCCTCCCTCCTAGCCGTGACTCAGTAGCTAAGCTCAGCCTGCTCCTCCCCCCTAGCCGTGGCTCAGTAGCTAAGCTCAGCCTGCTCCTCCCTCCTAGCCGTGACTCAGTAGCTAAGCTCAGCCTGCTCCTCCCCCCTAGCCGTGGCTCAGTAGCTAAGCTCAGCCTGCTCCTCCCTCCTAGACGTGACTCAGTAGCTAAGCTCAGCCTGCTACTCCCTTCTAGCCGTGACTCAGTAGCTAAGCTCAGCCTGCTCCTCCCTCCTAGCCGTGACTCAGTAGGTAAGCTCAGCCTGCTCCTCCCTCCTAGCCGTGACTCAGTAGCTAAGCTCAGCCTGCTCCTCCCTCCTAGCCGTGACTCAGTAGCTAAGCTCAGCCTGCTCCTCCCTCCTAGCCGTGACTCAGTAGCTAAGCTCAACCTGCTCCTCCCTCCTAGCCGTGACTCAGTAGCTAAGCTCAGCCTGCTCCTCCCTCCTAGCCGTGACTCAGTAGCTAAGCTCAGCCTGCTCCTCCCTCCTAGCCGTGACTCAGTAGCTAACCTCAGCCTGCTCCTCCCTCCTAGCCATGACTCAGTAGCTAAGCTCAGCCTGCTCCTCCCTCCTAGCCGTGACTCAGTAGCTAAGCTCAGCCTGCTCCTCCCTCCTAGCCGTGACTCAGTAGCTAAGCTCAGCCTGCTCCTCCCTCCTAGCCGTGACTCAGTAACTACGCTCAGCCTGCTCCTCCCTCCTAGCCGTGACTCAGTAGCAACGCTCAGCATACTCCTCCCTCCTATCTGTGACTCAGTAGCTAAGCTCAGCCTGCTTCCAGCAATATCTCAGCTCATCTCTCCCTGTTAGCAGTAAAGCCTGGTACACATGGTAAGTTTCTTTTCATTCGGCCCCCTGAGCTGATAAAAAAAACTGAGGGAAGGTCTCTGTACTACCTATCGATCTCCCTGCTGTGCTATTGTGTCTTGACAGGGGGATCGCCCTCCCACCCAGAACACACCGGTCAGCGCTCACAGCCATTGGCTGAGAGCACTGATCAGTCGCCGATCGGCTGCTGGTTTCCAGCATGCTCGTTCAACAGAAGCCGGTATGTGAGATCAGCTTCTGTCAAACAAGGACCGAATGTCGGCCCGGTATCTACTGTACGGACTGATTGCGGACGATATTCGGCCCATGTGTATGCGGCTTTACTCAGCAGCCCCCCCATCTCCTCCCAGAAGTCAGGCTCCATGCACACTGGGGGGGCGTGTTAATAACGCTGGTACTGTTAGCTGTATGAGGTCACATTAAAAACGTGTGTTTTTGCATTAGCAATTAGCGGCATTTTGCTGTGTTCTTTCGCGTTTGTGTTTTTAGCAGTTTTTTGGTAAAAAAAAGTCCAAAAATGCCGGTTTGCCGCGATTTACAGCGTTTTGCCACTTTTTTTTCAGCATTAGAATGTTTTTATAACACTGGTACCTTTAGCTGTGCAAAGTCACGTTAAAAACGTGAATTTTTCAGTGTTTTTTCAGCGTTTTTACATTTGCGTTTAGCTACATTTTGCTGCGTTCTTTTGCGTTTGTGTTTTTTAGCAGTTTTTTTGTCCAAAAAGAGTCCAAAAATGCCGGTTTGCCACGATTTACAGCTTTTTGCCATGTTTTTTTTTCAGCGTTGGAGCGTTTTTATAACACTGGTACCGTTAGCTGTGTAAAGTCACGTTAAAAACGTGAATTTTTCAGTGTTTTTTAGCGTTTTTGCATTTGCGTTTAGCGGCATTTTGCTGCTTTCTCGCGCATTTGCGTTTTTAGCAGTTTTTTGGTCAAAAAAGTCCAAAGATGCTGGTTTGCCGCGATTTACAGCTTTTTCTACTTTTTTTTCAGCGTTAGAACATTTTTACAGCTAAAAAACTCCTCTAGAAATCCACTAGTTCTGGGTTTTTTCCAGCCAAAAAACGTTGATTACAGTCTATGTGTGTATGGACAAATAGGATAACATGCTGGGGGGTTTACTAGCTGTAGAACAAAACATCAAAATCCAAAAACAGCCGCTGTAAAAACGTCCCGTGTGACTGAGGACTAACTTGTCAGCTCTGCTCCCCCTCCCAGCAGTGTTCATCGGGACAACTTGCCCCTTACAGCAATGACTCAGCAGCAGGAGCGGACTGACCATTCAGAAACTCGGGCACTGCCCGAGGGCCCGGGGTCAGTAAGGGGCCCCATGATATGCCCCTGTTACCTTTTAAAGGTTTTTTTGGGTGTGGTTTGAGTGTGGGCAAGGACGCAGGGGCCCCATGATCCCCTATTGCCCGGGGGCCCCATGAGTTGTCACTCCGCCCCTGCTCAGCAGCTCACATTACCTGGCTTCCCCTCCACGATCTCTTTGCTCTGAGTTTAGACATTAGAAAGCTGAATGACTGCCAAGTCAAATCAGAACGGGCAGAAAGTTAAATAAATAAACTGATTGGTCGATATGGCCAATAGCTCCACTTATGTTAGGCTGGCCATACACTATACAATTTTCTGTCCAATTTTCTGTCTAATTTCCTTTAGATTTACCTTCAACTGTGTAGCGCAAGAGCCGGCCTAATTGGATACAACTGAAAGTGTTGTTTAGGTTTGATCTCCTATTATATAGTTTTTGGTAAATTTAAAGCAAAATTCTCAAGAAAATTGTATAATGTATGTCCAGCCTTACCATTTATGTGTAGAGGTTTTTTTTCTTTTTTTTTTTTTGTCCATTATATCTTTTATTACATTTTCTTTTAAGAAAAAAATACCTTACAAAACCATCATAAATCTTTTTACATCATACATTTCCTTTTTTTTTTTTTAAGGCTCCTCATAATAAACAGATAATTGGGGAATTTGTCTGCTGGAAAATGGAAGGGATGGAGAGTCTGCAGAGAATTGTAGTTGTCACCGGATATTGTAAATCTGTTGGGCCAGAATGATCAAACTACGTAATCAAGTTTTCTAGCATCATGGGGTTTTTATTTCTTTGTATATATGTATGGATTTTCATCAAAGAAATTCATTTTCCGAGGGTTGAACCCCCTGCACTTTGAAGACATTGTTATACCAAGCGCTCTGTATTTATTAAATCTTGTACAGCAAAATATAATACGATATTTAGGGCAGCACAGTGGCTAAATGGTTCGCGCTTCCACCTGGCAGTACTCGGGTCATTGGTTCAAATCCCAACCATGGCGCCACCTGCCTGGAGTTTGCATGTTCTCCCTGTGCCTGTGTGGGTTTCCTCCCACGCTCCAAAGACATGCTGCTAGGTGAATTGGCTCATGTCTAAATTGGCCCTAATATGTGTATGTATGAATGTGAGTTAGGGATCTTAGATTGTACGCCCCTTGAGGGTTAGGGACTGATATGAATGTACACTATACATGTAAAGTGGCACCACCTGCCTGGAGTTTGCATGTTCTCCCTGTGCCTGTGTGGGTTTCCTCCCACGCTCCAAAGACATGCTGGTAGGTGAATTGGATCCTGTCTATATTGTCCCTAGTATGTGTATGTATGAATGTGAGTTAGGGATCTTAGATTGTACGCCCCTTGAGGGTTAGGGACTGATATGAATGTACACTATACATGTAAAGTGGCACCACCTGCCTGGAGTTTGCATGTTCTCCCTGTGCCTGCGTGGGTTTCCTCCAGGTACTCCGGTTTCCTCCTACACTCCAAAGACATGCTGGTAGGTGAATTGGCTCCTGTCTAAATTGTCCCTAGTATGTGTATGTATGAATGTGAGTTAGGGACCTTAGATTTTACGCCCCTTGAGGGTTAGGGACCTTAGATTGTACGCCCCTTGAGGGTTAGGGACCTTAGATTGTACCCCCCTTGAGGGTTAGGGACCTTAGATTGTACGCCCCTTGAGGGTTAGGGACCTTAGATTGTACACCCCTTGAGCGTTAAGGACTGATGTGAATGTACAATATATATGTAAAGTGGCACCACCTGCATGGAGTTTCCATGTTCTCCCTGTGCTTGCGTGGGTTTCCTCCGGGTACTCCGGTTTCCTCCCAAACGCCAAAGACATTCTGGTGGGTTAATTGGCCTGCCACTTGAGGGTTAAGGTGGGAATACACAATTAGAAAATTGACCAATCGGTCATCTGATGACCGAGAGGCGTTCGTTCGTTGGTCGAAATCGTGGCCCACATTAACCAATCTAAAAAAAATCGTTCATCGGGCGATACTTAGTGTTGATGTTTTCCGTACAAGTGGAAGTGATGCAGAACAACGATATACACAACAATGACCAGCAATGAGTATAATATCGTTTATTACATGACCTATATACATAAATATTGATACATAAAATATAATCTGCAGAATTCTGCTTTCATCATCTCATTCGGCCGATCTACTTTTAACAGTTGGATTTTTCGTTCGTGTTTACGAAGATTCCTTGGACATAAACATCCGTGTCGTCTTCTGTTTCCTCTCATGCGTGATAGCGCTTGTTAGATTTTTTTCGTACGACCGCCATACCGCCGCATAGAAAATCGGTCGTTCGCATGCAAAACGACCAAATTTTTCACTGTTGTTCAACTGGATTTTTTCGTCCACAATATCATTATCGGTTAAAACATCCCGCTCATCAACGAAGAGAAAATCGTTCGATCGGCGGTCCCGCAAAATTTTTCGGACGATTTTCTTATCATGTGTGTACGGGGCATTAGGGACTGATGTGAATCTACAATATCTTTGTAAAGCACGGCGTACATTGACGGCGCTATATAAGCACCTGTAATAAATACATTTTTGAAATCCTGTTCCACCAGGTAGGTCTGATTGGTGAAGACAGCAGACATGAGCCTTTTGGGGGAAAATCTTTTTTGAAAAAAAATGAACGAGTGTCCCGTAAGGATACCATACAATAAATAGCATTTCCACCATTCCTACTCATCCCTGGATGAGAATTTTCCTGGGTATAAATGAGGTTACTCTTTGTGGTTACTCTTTGTGGTTGTTCCAGCAGGTAGGTCTAATAGGTGAAGACAGCAGACATGACAGCAGAGCCTTTTGGGGAAAAATCTTTTTTGAAATAAATGAACGAGTGTCCCGTAAGGATACCATACAATAAATAGCATTTCCACCATTCCCACTCATCCCTGGATGAGAATTTTCCTGGGTATAAATGAGGTTACTCTTTGTGGTTACTCTTTGTGGCTGTTCCACCAGGTAGGTCTGATAGGTGAAGACAGCAGACTTCCACCATTCCCACTCATCCCTGGATGAGAATTTTCCTGGGTATAAATGAGGTTACTCTTTGTGGTTACTCTTTGTGGCTGTTCCACCAGGTAGGTCTGATAGGTGAAGACAGCAGACTTCCACCATTCCCACTCATCCTTGGATGAGAATTTTCCTGGGTATAAATGAGATTACTCTTTGTGGTTGTTCCACCAGGTAGGTCTGATAGGTGAAGGCAGCAGACATGAGCCTTTTGTATATTATTGTATTATTATTATATATATTGTATATTATTGCATATTGTAGTGTATTGTTACTGTGCTGTCTCGTGTATTGTCTCCCATTATAATGTACAGCGCTGAGCAAACTGTTGGCGCCATATAAATACTGTATAATAATAATAATTTTGTGGGAAAATCTTTTTTGAAAAAAATGAATGAGTGTCCCATAAGGATACCATACAATAAATAGCATTTCCACCATTCCCACTCATCCCTGAATGAGAATTTTCCTGGGTATAAATGAGGTTACTCTTTGTGGTTACTCTTTGTGGCTGTTCCATCAGGTAGGTCTGATAGGTGAAGACAGCAGACTTCCACCATTCCCACTCATCCCTGGATGAGAATTTTCCTGGGTATAAATGAAGTTACTCTTTGTGGTTACTCTTTGTGGTTGTTCCACCAGGTAGGTCTGATAGGTGAAGGCAGCAGACATGAGCATTTTGTATATTATTGTATTATTATTATTTATATTGTATATTATTGCATATTGTAGTGTATTGTTAAAGTGCTGTCTCGTGTATTGTCTCCCATTATAATGTACAGCGCTGAGCAAACTGTTGGCGCCATATAAATACTGTATAATAATAATAATTTTGTGGGAAAATCTTTTTTGAAAAAAATGAACGAGTGTCCCATAAGGATACCATACAATAAATAGCGTTTCCACCATTCCCACTCATCTCTGGATGAGAATTTTCTTAGGTATAAATGAGGTTATTTTTTAAGGCCATTAGGATGAAATATAAATTATTACTTTTTTTTCAAAATAAAATATTAATGAGTAATAATTATTAGGTGAAATGGAGGTTAATATTTAATGGAGGTCAGTGTTTGAAGAGTATTGCTGAGGTTTTTCTCTTGTTTGTACCAAGAACTTTTTTTCTTTTAACTACTTCAAGTCCTCATTAGCAAAACAGGCAGTTCAGTGCCCCAGCAGAGATTCATCACCTTTGATGATAAAGCCGAGCCTGCAGCCCTGAATTTTAATATTTTCACATTGGGATTATGCAAAAGCTGGATTTTGGCGTGCACATAAATAAAGGTGTATAAATAACTATGACACTGGGGGACTCTGAAAAAATTCAGACATAAATAAATTGATAAATATGCAAATAGGCAAGAAGCCTGGACTTCGTAGGATCTGTTCGTAGAGATTTGTTGATCCACTGTGACAGCCAACTAAAACGCTAATGATTAAATCAGGCATAGACAAACTGATCCTAAACAGACTCCAGATTCCATAAAGGTGGACAGTGCAATGACTGACAACGGCAAGTAACAGGCTGATGACCAGGATAAATACAGTACAAAGCACAAATGCAGTCCAAACAATCTACAGTAATAATCCAGGGCACGAGCAGACAGAATTTGGGGGATATCTGTATAGTCCTCATATTTGGGGGATATCTGTACTGTCCTGAGATTTGGGGGATATCTGTACTGTCCTGACATTTGGGGGATATCTGTACTGTCCTGACATTTGGGGGATATCTGTACTGTTCTGACATTTGGGGGATATCTGTACTGTCCTGACATTTGGGGGATATCTGTACTGTTCTGACATTTGGGGGGTATCTGTACTGTTCTGACATTTGGGGGATATCTGTACTGTCCTGACATTTGGGGGATATCTGTACTGTCCTGACATTTGGGGGATATCTGTACTGTCCTGACATTTGGGGGATATCTGTACTGTCCTGACATTTGGGAGATATCTGTACTGTCCTGACATTTGGGGGATATCTGTACTGTCCTGACATTTGGGGGATATCTGTACTGTCCTGACATTTGGGGGATATCTGTACTGTCCTGACATTTGGGAGATATCTGTACTGTCCTGACATTTGGGGGATATCTGTTCTGTCCTGACATTTGGGGGATATCTGTTCTGTCCTGACATTTGGGGGATATCTGTACTGTCCTGACATTTGGGAGATATCTGTACTGTCCTGACATTTGGGGGGATATCTGTACCGTCCTGACATTTGGGGGATATCTGTACCGTCCTGACATTTGGGAGATATCTGTACCGTTCTGACATTTGGGGGATATCTGTACCGTCCTGACATTTGGGGGATATCTGTACCGTCCTGACATTTGGGGGATATCTGTACCGACCTGACATTTGGGGGATATCTGTACCGTTCTGACATTTGGGGGGATATCTGTACCGTCCTGACATTTGGGGGATATCTGTACTGTCCTGACATTTGGGGGATATCTGTACTGTTCTGACATTCTTGGACCTCAAGAAATTAGATTGGCTGTCAGTACTTCAGGATTGATCAATTTTCAGATATAGCCCACAGTTTGTGAACTCTGTAACTTTCCTACAGACTAAATAATACATCCTAATTTGGGTTATTTTCACCAAAGACATGTAGCAGAATACATCTCGGCCTAAATTTATGAAGAACAATTATTTATTTGCAAACTTTTATAACAGAAACAAAGAAAAAAGTGGGTTTTTTTTCAAAATTTTCAGTCTTTTTTTTTGTTAATTTATCAAAAAATAAAAACCCCAGTGGTGATTAAACCAAAAGAAAGCTTGGGTACAATGTTGTATGACCGCGCAATCAAATGGGCTCATTGGACCCCATTAATTCAGAATGTTCATATGCAGGACTTCATTCACTTGACTAAAGATATTGAGAAGCTCAGTAATAGAAGCTTGGAACTTGTATGGCACTCACGACTTTCCATTTTACTTACTATTTACTTACACTTGGGCCTGGAGACAACTGTAGAAAGCTGCCTCCACCTATGACTTTGCAACTCACCCATCTCAACCCTGAGATGACTCCCCTTCTAGAATCCAGTGGTCCACCAACAATTTCATCCCTAAATATAAGAAGCCTCGAGCTTTGGCCATGAATGTCCACAAGGAGATGTTGTTCTGCTTTGTGTCATTCTGAGAACTCTATCATTGGAATCAGTGGGAGGAATAGTGCCCCATCATTGGTATCAGTGGGAGGAATAGTAGCCTATCATTGGAATCAGTGGGAGGAATAGTGCCTCATCATTGGTATCAGTGGGAGGAATAGTGCCCCATCATTGGTGTCAGTGGGAGGAATAGTGCCCCATCATTGGTGTCAGTGGGAGGAATAGTGCTCCATCATTGGTGTCAGTGGGAGGAATAGTGCCCCATCATTGGTATCAGTGGGAGGAATAGTACCCTATCATTGGAATCGGTGGAAGGAATAGTGCCCCATCATTGGTATCAGTGGGGGGAATAGTGCCCCATCATTGGTATCAGTGGGAGGAATAGTGCCCCATCATTGGTATCAGTGGGAGGAATAGTGCCCCATCATTGGTATCAGTGGGAGGAATAGTGCCCCATCATTGGTATCAGTGGGAGGAATAGTGCCCCATCATTGGTATCAGTGGGAGGAATAGTACCCTATCATTGGAATCGGTGGAAGGAATAGTGCCCCATCATTGGTATCAGTGGGAGGAATAGTACCCTATCATTGGAATCGGTGGAAGGAATAGTGCCCCATCGTTGGTACCAGTGGAAGGAATAGTGCCCCATCATTGGAATCAGTGGGAGGAATAGTGCCCCATCATTGGTATCAGTGGAAGGAATAGTGCCCCATCATTGGTGTCAGTGGGAGGAATAGTGCCCCATCATTGGTATCAGTGGGAGGAATAGTGCCCCATCATTGGTATCAGTGGGAGGAATAGTACCCTATCATTGGAATCGGTGGAAGGAATAGTGCCCCATCATTGGTACCAGTGGAAGGAATAGTGCCCCATCATTGGAATCAGTGGGAGGAATAGTGCCCCATCATTGGTATCAGTGGAAGGAATAGTGCCCCATCATTGGTGTCAGTGGGAGGAATAGTGTCCCATCATTGGTGTCAGTGGGAGGAATAGTGTCCCATCATTGGTGTCAGTGGGAGGAATAGTGCCCAATCATTGGAATCAGTGGGAGGACGAGTACCCTATCATTGGAATCAGTGGGAGGAATAGTGCCCCATCATTGGAATCAGTGGAAGGAATAGTGCCCCATCATTGGAATCAGTGGAAGCAATAGTGTCCCATCATTGGTATCAGTGGAAGGAATAGTGCCCCATCATTGATATCAGTGGGAGGAATAGTACCCTATCATTGGTATCAGTGGAAGGAATAGTGCCCCATCATTGATATCAGTGGGAGGAATAGTGCCCCATCATTGGTATCAGTGAGAGGAATAGTGCCCCATCATTGGTATCAGTGGGAGGAATAGTGCCCTATCATTGGTATCAGTGAGAGGAATAGTGCCCCATCATTGGTATCAGTGGGAGGAATAGTGCCCTATCATTGGTATCAGTGAGAGGAATAGTGCCCCATCATTGGTATCAATGCCCCATCCTCATTATCAGTAAAATGAAGAGTGCCCCATCATTGATATCAGTGGTAGGAATAGTGCCCCATTATTGGTGTCAGTGGAAGGAACAGTGCCCCATAATTGGTGTCATTGGGAGGAAAAATGCCCCATCCTTGGTGTCAGTGGGAGGAATAGTGCCTATCATTTATATCAGTGGTAGAGATTATGCCTCATTTTTGGTGTCAAACGAAGGAATAGTGCCTCATTGTTGGTGTCAGTGGAAGGGCCAGATAAAGACAAGCAAAAAGCCACAGTTTTTGCCAACGTTCCACAGTTTGGAAACCACTGCTCTATACTAAAGTGAACGGTGCCTGCACTGTGCATGGGCCACAGGGGTAAACTGGGTTGACCAGAGGTACCAATTTCTAGGAAATCCATGGGGTGTGGGATGGACAGATATCAGCTCATCAAGAGATTTTCCAAAGGATACGTGTATTTTCCTCAAATGACAAGTTTATTCTATATCTGGTGTTTCTATGTAGACCGTCAAGGCAAGATCACTACTGGGAGATCCTCGAGTGACATATAATTTGGAAGAAGGGCTGGTTCCTGAGAGTAACATGCCAGTACGCTTCTACCTGACAGTAAACCGGGAGGATGGTTCTGCTTCAGTATTGGTGGCTGAGAACCTCGACTATGAAACCACCAGGAACTTTATCTTGAAAATCAGAGCTCAAAATGTGGCTCCGGTGCCTCTAGCTACCTTCACTACAGTGTATATTAATATTACAGGTAGGACTAAGAGACCTGAGTAAAGATGTTTGTAAAGTGCACCTGTCTTCTCCTTCTACAGAGATTTGGTCCTTAACCAATGATCAAACAGACACAACAGTTATATTGGCTCGCAGATAGAGCTAAAAATATTCTTCTAACTGTGTGCTGTTGCCTGTCTTTATGAACTTGGCCACCTTAGGAGTGGTAATAAAATATTCATGAGAATTAACAAGGGTGTGAACAGCCCATGTATTACCAGAAACCATTAGCTGCAATGCTGAGAAGCGTTCACAATCCTGTCTCCTGTTTGGTAACTTAAAAACAGCCAATGCATTTATACAAGAAGAAGAAGAAAGGTTTTTAGGGGAATTTTATATTAAAAAAGCTTTTGTATCTGATATTAAAATTTATCTGAAGACCTAGATTGCAGTATTATCATGTTTTTCTTTTATTGTTGCACGGCAGGTGCACTTTAACACTGTTATAGTTGGTAAAAACACTAAAATGTTTTGTTGAACTTGCAGATGTGAATGATAATGTCCCATTCTTCAGCTCATCAATATACGAGGCTTCAGTGACCGAAGGACTTGACTTGGGGACTTTTGTCCTTCAAGTTTCTGCATCTGACCAAGACCTAGGTCTTAATGGAGAGGTAACCAAACTAAAGACTACGCTCTTTAGGTTTCAGATTTACATTTTCTGTAAACATTATACGCATTGACTGTTTACTCTCTTTACCCATTTCTAGGCATAATTGACTAATGAAATGTCCACTTAATTATCAACATTCCAAGGCCAGCATGTTTCATCCCATTGGCTGGGTCAACATAATCCATCATTTCATTGGCTGGGCCAACATAATCCATCATTCCATTGGATGTGCCAACATGATCCAACCTTTCATTGACTGGGCCAACATGATCCATCATCTTTCTTTTGGGTGGGCTAACATGATCCAACCTTCCACTGGATGCGCCAACGTAGTCCAACATTCTATAGGCTGGGCCAACATGATCCAACGTTCCATTGGCTGTGCCACTCATCAACATCCCATTGGTCGTATCAACCTTCATCAACATTCCTTTGGTTGTACCAATAATTGTGAGCATCATATTGGTAGTATCGACATTCATCTACATTCTATTGGTTGCACCAATATTCATTACCATTCCACAGTATCATCTTTTGACAGTATTCAGTTGGTTGTACCAACAATTAGTAACATTCTAATGAATGCACCAACAGTTTGCAATGTTTCATTTTCTGTTGTTTGATTAATCCGTCCTGCTTATTGTACATGCCGTTATGTGACTTCCACCATGCCAGGTTACCTTTTACATTTTCAGATTTATATAACCTTCTTATTGGCTTCTGACTGAAACGTTTTTTACAGTCAACTAGACATATTATTATTATTCATTAGCCAAGTAAAATATGAAAGTCACCAAATATATAAAAACATAGTTGGTTTAACACACAGAAATGCCCTTTCTAACAGACTTTTTAATTCTTCATTTTGAAAAGTTTGGGGAAGGTTTACAGTAGAACCTCTATCAGGTTATTAATACTGCAAAAGTCATGGAGGCGCTCTGGACCCAAATAGAAAGGTCAGGTTTGATCTCCAGTTCAAGGAAGACAGCTCTCTGTTAAGCAGGGTATCCCACAGGGTCCCCAGAAAAGTCTACGAAAAGTGTAAAAGAGCAAATTGGTGCTCTCAAACTTTTACACTTTGCTCTGGGTTTTTAATACTGTCCTTGTCCTCCCAGTGAGGATGTTTCCCCTGACTTCCTGTTGTTTCACTGAGACAAAATATAGATATATCTTCTTAAGCAAGACACAGCAAAAAGCCTGACCCTTTAACCCTTCTTAGTGCTGATAAGAGGTGCTAGACTTTATGAAGCCTTACCATACTGTAGGTCTTCTAGTGAAATCCATCATGATTCTAATAACATCCATTGCCCAGGCCTTGGGAACGGGTTGTGTTTGATATTCTTAATCAATAAACATTTTAAAAATACCTTTAGATGATATGAACATTTGTACTTGATGCTCATCAGTACACATCCAAGAGCTGCTGAGAGATCCCCAAGTGATTTTTCTCACTAACCACCAATGTAGGGAACATTTTACCCACTGTCCACCAGTGGAAAGGGGGCATTCTTCCTACTGATCACCAATGTAAGGGGCATTCTTTGCATTGGCCACAAATGTTTGGGGCGCATTCTCATTGACCACCAATAGAAGAGAGGCATTTACCCCACTGACCACCAACAGAAGGGGCATTCTTCTTACAGTATGTCCACCAATATATGGGGAGCATTCTCACTGCCCATCCATAGAAGAGAGGTATTCTTTCCATTGACCACCAACAGAAGGGGCATTCTTCCCACAGTAAGTCCACCAATATATGGGGAGCATTCTCACTGCCCATACATAGAAGAGAGGCATTCTTTCCATTGACCAACAACGAGAGGGGCATTCTTCCCACTGACTACCAGTGTAAGGCTTGGAAAGAAGCTGCGCCCAATGACCAAAAGAATACAAGTAATTGTTACTCTTGGAACCTCAGCTGTCACTTTGTTAGTTTTACCTCTGAAAATTTGCATATATATAACTGGTGTGGGATTCATTCCCATTTAATAGCGTGCAGCAACAGCTTGGAACAATGGAGAGCTCTTTTTTCACAAAGTGTGATGGCTTGATATACTTTCACTATTCTCATTAAACGCCTCTTAATTTACCATCAAACTTGCATTCTTTTGGACATCAGGCACTCCTTCTATCCTATTATTACAAGTCTACATGTGGAAACGACCTTAAGGCCGTACCAGAAAGGCAGCAGCCCAAGCCTTAAGAGGGCTCACTGCCAGTATCCACCATTGGGCACGACCTACTAGAGGGATATCTCCTTACTCACCCACAGAATTACCCACCCATGACCAGTGGCTGATCCAGTCAGTCTAGCGTGGTCTGCAGCACAAACAAGACACCAATGTGAGGGGCATTCTTCAAACTGGTAATCAATGTAAATGGCATTCTTCCCACTGGTAATCAATGTAAGGGGCATTCTTCCCACTGGTCACCAATGTAGGGGGCATTCTTCCCACTGGTCACCAATATAAGGGGCATTCTTCCCACTGGTCACCAATGTAAGGGACATTCTTCCCACTGACCCCCAATGTAAGGGACATTCTTCCCACTGATCACCAATGTAAGGGACATTCTTCCCACTGATCACCAATGTAAGGGGCATTCTTCCCACTGGTAACAAATGTAAGGAGCATTCTTCCCACTGGCCACCAAATGAAACAGGCATTCTTACCAATGGCCACCAATGTAAGGGACATTCTTACCACTGACCACCAATGTAAGGAGCATTCTTACCACTAACCACCAATGAAAGGGGCATTCTTCCCACTGGCCACCAATGTAAGGGGCATTACCAATATAAGGGGCATTCTTCCCACTGGTTACCAATGTAAGGGGCATTCTTCCCACTGGTCACCAATGTAAGGGGCATTCTTCCCACTGATCACCAATGTAAGGGACATTCTTCCCACTGATCACCAATGTAAGGGGCATTCTTCCCACTGGTCACCAATGTAAGGGGCATTCTTCCCACTGGTCATCGATATAAGGGGCATTCTTCCCACTGACCACCAATGTAAGGGGCATTCTTCCCACTTGTCACCAATATAAGGAGCATTCTTCCCACTGACCACCAATGTAAGGGACATTCTTCCCACTGACCACCAATGTAAGGGGCATTCTTCCCATTGGCCACCAATGTAAGGGGCATTCTTCCCATTGTCCTCCAATGAATTGATTTTATCAGTGGTTCTGTAAGACCTAAAATAAATTCAAGGGTTCCTCTGTCATAAAAAGGTTGAGAGAGACTGGCAGAGACTATTAATAATTGAAAGAAAATAACCTTTTATGTTTCTTTTTCTAAAGGCAACACAAAACATCAAAGTGTCCCCATTCACCTAAACCACATCTCTTAGCATCCTAATTTAACAATATTTAAACAAAATAAAACTCTATACCCATAGATTTCCATTATACATACACACATAAACAGGTATCAACAGGTTTTCAAACACAGTCCTAGTATACCTACCTCTGCTGTGTTATCATCATGCGTGTATTATTATAAATAAAACTAAAAAGCAACATGAATCTAAACATTTCTTTACGGATGAAAAAAAAAATTTTCTTACTTATTCCTTTGCTTTGATGTATCTGTGTGCGGCTCGTTGAATTAATTCTCTCATGCTGATCTTGCCATCCTTGCAGGGGACAACAATGCCGGTCTTCCCAAAACAAACTGTCACTTTCATCTTTCCCTTCCATACCAAAGGGTAAAATGAGAGCAAGATTCCCCAATTCACAAAGTGTCAGTTCCCCGCTGCTCAGTCTCCCAGCAACTAGTGCAATGCGTGACACCGCCACAAATTCAAGTCATAATATTCTATCAGGATGCTTGTTTCACTGAGTGATAGAAAAAAAGAGACATTTATCAGTAATAAGATTCATAAATGTAAAAAAGGGAAAATTGGCAATATAAGAAGTGGTCATTTCAGGATCTATTTACATCAGTGCATTGCACGCATTAAAGTAAACACGCATTGTTGATGCATTGAGGTGCCTTTAATTTTGCATATCATCCCAACACTCTAAGGCAGCCTTTTTCAACCTTTTTACCCCAGAGGAACCCTTCAGATAATGTTCAGATATCAGGGAATCCCTGCTAGGATTAGTCCATTGGGGGTCATTGGGAAAATGCCCCTTACACTGGTGGTGGTAAGTAGGAAGAATAACGCCCTTACAGGAGTGGCCAGAATGACACCCTTGCAATAAGGGCACTGGCTCTGCCAAGCGGCATTCAATCTGGAACTATACAGGCACCATCAGATGGGAAGTTAGTTAGCCACTGCTCAAGGAACACCTAGCCAACCCTTGAGGAACCTTAGGGTTCCACAAAACCCTGGTTGAGAATAGCTGTCAAATTTTTGGAATGTTTTTTACCCCAGAGGAACCCTTGGAAGAATGATCAGATCCCAGGAAAACCCTGCTAAGATTAGTCCATTGGGGGTCATTGGGAAAATGCCCCTTATATTGATGGTGGTAAGTAGGAATAATGCCGCCCTTACAGGGGTGGCCAGAATGAATGGGGGTCATTGGGAAAATGCCCCTTACACTGGTGGTGGTAAGTAGGAAGAATAATGCCCTTACAGGAGTGGCCAGAATGACACCCTTGCAATAAGGGCACTGGCTCTGCCAAGTGGCATTCAATCTGGAACTATGCAGGCACCATCAGATGGGAAGTTAGTTAGCCACTGCTCAAGGAACACCTAGCCAACCCTTGAGGAAC
Organism: Staurois parvus; assembly: GCF_062004578.1. Taxonomy (NCBI): domain Eukaryota; kingdom Metazoa; phylum Chordata; class Amphibia; order Anura; family Ranidae; genus Staurois; species Staurois parvus. The sequence goes on along the minus strand of NW_028319682.1, from coordinate 234,380 downwards.
CCTAGGGTTCCACGAATCCACAAAACCCTGGTTGAGAATAGCTGTCAAATTTTTGGAATGTTTTTCATATCATCCCAAATCTCAAAGGCAGCTTCTCTCAACCTTTTTACCCCAGAGGAACCCTTGGAAGAATGATCAGATCCCAGGAAAACCCTGCTAAGATTAGTCCATTGGGGGTCATTGGGAAAATGCCCCTTATATTGATGGTGGTAAGTAGGAAGAATGCCGCCCTTACAGGGGTGGCCAGAATGAAACCCTTGCAATAAGGGCACTAGCTCTGCCAAGTGGCGTTCGACCTGGAACTATGCAGGCACCATCAGATGGGAAGTTAGTTAGCCACTGCTCAAGGAACACCTAGCCAACCCTTGAGGAACCTTAGGGTTCCACAAAACCCTGGTTGAGAATAGCTGTCAAATTTTTGGAATGTTTTTCATATCATCCCAAAACTTAAAGGCAGCTTCTCTCAACCTTTTTACCCCAGAGGAACCCTTGGAAGAATGATCAGATCCCAGGAAAACCCTGCTAAGATTAGTCCATTGGGGGTCATTGGGAAAATGCCCCTTATATTGATGGTGGTAAGTAGGAAGAATGCCACCCTTACAGGAGTGGCCAGAATGAAACCCTTGCAATAAGGGCACTGGCTCTGCCAAGTGGCGTTCGACCGGGAACTATGCAGGCACCATCAGATGGGAAGTTAGTTAGCCACTGCTCAAGGAACCCCTAGCCAACCCTTGAGGAACCCTAGGGTTCCACGAATCCACAAAACCCTGGTTGAGAATAGCTGCTCTAAAGCAATGCACTTCAACACATGGCAACACACCATATTTTGTTGTGCCAAAAAAATAAATTTTTTGGAAGTTTCGGTGCATTGGAAGTTCTTTGATTTCAGTTGGTTGCCTTAAAAGAGGAACTTTCACTCCAATTTTTTTTCAGTGTTCTGTCCCCCCAGGTTCCCCCAAGTACATGTGCTACTTTGTCCACATGTCTCTACATGCATTGTAAGCCAAGTTACAAAGTTGGGCAGGGAGCCTCACAATACCCCCTCCTTCCCATGGCCACCCAACAATGTACCCAGCATGGAGACAGCTGCTTAACAATTGGCACTCTTCTTGGCTCCATGCACCGGTGTTTGTCTTGGGCAAGAGAAGGTTCTCAGCCGCTCTCCCAAAATCATTGCACAACACGGGTAAGTATAACATGTTTCTTGTTTTAATTGAAAGAAAATACTTTTACTAATGCTTTAAGCTAACTTGATAACCGGGGGAGGTGGTGTACATGCCGTGGAAAAATTATAGCCAGTGTTGTGTTCACCGGGCAGTTAACTGGGTCATACTGCAACCACCATGAAACTGCGTGTAATGCATGCAGTTGCGGGGTGGTGCTGGAGGCCTATGGATGTCCAAAGCAGACTTCTTTTTGGGGAGAAACACAAGTGTAAAGGAGCCTGTAAAGGAACCGGACCCCGACTGTGCTAGGGTATTTCCGTTAGACTCCCGCTTCCCTGGCCGACACACAGATCCCCGGACACCACCGCTGACCATACAGGAAAGTAAAACTGATTTATTTTAACACAAACACAAGATATATACACAGGGCGGGGAAATACAACCAGGAACAGGAAACACATCAGCAAGCCGTCCCCTCAGGGGGAAGGGCTGCCGGAAACACCCTCCACCAAACCAAGACACACAATAGAACAAAGGGATGCAGCACATGGCAGTGAACAATGGACAACCACCACACCAATACACAAACATTACATCCCATAATAGTTTGCTAGAACAATGGGATGCAGCCGCATGGCAGAGAACAATGAACAATCCCCACACCAATGTTAGAGCATTTCACCCTGTACCCCTAACAGGCACAGGGTGCCTTAGACATAAGAGGAACAGGAGAAGCTGAGACAGGGGTCCCCCCCCCCCAAAAGTCACTCCCGTCACAGAACCCTTACAGTGGTGGTGAGAATGCCAACCCTTAAGAAGCTCATAGATTATGCTATTTTCTTTCAGATGGAAGGAAAGAAAATCACTTGATTCCCTCCCACAGCGGTCTTGTGTTCTGTTGGCATGCAACCTCCCCAACCGGCAGAACACAATGATTACTGCTAGTAGTAGTAGTAGTAGCACATGTAAAAAATACATTGATCAACTTGGTTACAACCAGATGGGTTGAATCTTGGCCTGTCCCTGCTGAACCAGCCGAGATTCAATCCTCCTATGGCCAGCTTTACAGACAGTTAAAGAGGTGATTGGTTTCAAGCCACTGACTCTGCCAAGTGGTGTTCGACCCAGAACTATGCAGGCACCATCAGACCAGAAGTCAATTCACCACAGCTCAAGGAATGCCTAACAACCTCTAGAGAAACCCTAGTTGAGAATTGATGCCTTATGAGGCTGAGGTCTCAAATAATGAAATTGTATCCAGTCACTTCTTGACTTCCATGTCTTCTACTCCAGATCATGTATTCCATATTGGAAGATCGTAGTGGGGACCATGCATTGTTCCACATAGACCCCGAAACAGGGAGCATCTACACCGCAGCAATCTTCGACCGAGAAACAAAAACATCATACTTACTGGAGGTCAAATCTTCTGATGGCTCAGAATCAGCTCGGCCTGGAAAACATGGGCAGCCCAACTCAGGTACACCAAATATCTAAAATATGAATTCAAAAAATGTATGTGTTGGCTTTGTTTTAGTTTTGCTAAAATTCCCAACAAGAGGAATGAGGAACAAGAGGAGGTTGTACAGAGAACGATACTTGAAGTCACGCAAGGCTATGCACAGCAGATTAGCCCAGTTGACCATTACCCATTAAGACTTATGTGCAGTGCAGCTCACAGCAGCCTCGGGGAAAATATGTGTTTTACAAGTACAATGTAACTAAATCACTAAAATGCCATTTACGTAAGTGTCAACATGTTGCTGTCATTTCAAATCCCATTTTAATTTTTTTTACAAATCAGCAGCTTTGTTTAAATAATACCTAGTGATCCTGCCATGAAGGTAATTTCCATGTTTGGACAACACTCTCTGTTGCCCATTTATAGTCTCCAATTGGAAGCCCATGAGACATGGAGACAACATAGAAGCACAGTTTGAAGACATTGACAGAAAGTTGTCACCCTTTAATAGGAAGTGCCTAAATAAGGACCTTCATGGCAGGATCAACAGGGATTATTTTAATGGAAGCTGCAGATTTAACAACCTTTATGATGACATTAAAATGAAAAAAACATTTGTGATGTTGTAGCAATTGGGATTGTATATACAGTAAAGCTGCACTCCAGGCATACAGCTAAATAAACCATTAAAATTGAGATAAGAGAGCCCTTTAAGAAAAAAACTTACAGGTCTTGTCCCTCTCCCCAGCCTGTGACTGAACAGTGAAAGAAGAAGCAGTACAGTGATGAGCTCATCATTCTGTCATTCTCTTCTCTTATAAGCATGCTACCTGTCAGCACGTGGTCTTATTGGATCCTTTTACAGCTTTTTCTAAGTCCAGATCCTGCTGGACACATCCCAGCCAGTGACTGGACAGTGAAAGGAGAAGCAGCATAGTGATGAATTCATCCTTCTGTCACTTCTGTCTTTCCTCCTATCATCATGTTTCTTGTCAGACCATGAACCTATTGACTCCATGTACTGCTTCTTCTGAGCCTAGGTCCTTCTGGACCCATCCTAGCCTGTAACCGGACAGTGAAAGCAGAAACAGGACAGTGATGATCTCATCTCTTTGTCACTCTGATATTTCCTCCTATCAACATGCTTTTTGTCAGCACATCAACCTATCGGCTCCGTGTGCTGCTTCTTCTGAGCCTTCTGGACCCACCTCAGCCTGTAAAAAAAAGAGCAAACAGGAGGCATAAACCCCTAGTGCATTATCCAAGGTTTATTAAAAGTAAAAATGGAGGAAAAAATACTCATAAACATGGCATAAATGTAAAGCTTAGTAGAACGGTACAGATGGCCATACCAGTGGCGGGGTGTCCGACTGTCAGTCTGGTCAGCTAGCTGACGTGTTTCGGGGACGAGTCCCTTTCCTCAAAGCCTGTGACTGGACAGTGAATGGAGCTCATCTCTCTATCACTCTGCTCTCTCCTGCTATCAAAATGCTTTTTGTCAGCCCATGAACTTATTAGCTGCTTGTACTGCTTCTTCTGAGCCTTCTAGACCCATCCCAGCCTATGACTAGACAGTGAAAAGAGAAGCAGCACAGTGATGAGCTCAACCAACCCCTGCCTGTGACTGGACAGTGAATGGAGAAGCAGCACAGTCACAAATTCATCTGTCTATCACTCTGCTCTCTCCTTCTATCAGCATGCTTGTTGTCAGGCCATGAACTAATTAGCTGCTTGTACTACGTCTTCTGAGCCTTCTAGACCCATCCCAGCCTATGATTGGACAGCGAAAATAAAAGCAGCACAGTGATGAGCTCCTCTTGCTATCGCTCTGCTCTCTCCTGCTATCAGCATGCTTGTTGTCAGCCCATGAACTTAGCTGCTTGTACTACGTCTTCTGAGCCTTCTTGACCCATCCCAGCCTCTGACTGGACAGTGAAAAGAGAAGCAGCACAGTGATGAGCTTATCTCTCTATCACTCTGCTCTCTCCTGCTATCAGCATGCTTGTTGTCAGCCCATGAACTTATTAGCTGCTTGTACTGCTTCTTCTGACTGGACAGTGAAAAGAGAAGCAGCTCATCTCGCTATCACTCTGCTCTCCCCTCATACCCAGTGGTGTATTTAGGTTTCATGCTGCTCTAGGCAACACAAACATTGGCTCCCCCCCCCACGGAGAGACCCTGACACCGACCAACATCTCCCTCCCCCACGAAGAGAGCCTGACATTGACCAATGACACCCCAGTCCCCCACCCCAGAGAGCCTTCCACTACCACCGCTCCCCATACACTGGCAACCCCCCACCCCGGGAAGAGATAAGACACTCACCTTCACAGCTCCGGGCATCCTTGGGAACAAGAGTCAGGCTCTGCATACACCATAAAGCAGTTTGCAGCCTCTCTCAGATCCCACCTGGTCCCCATGCTGCGTGTGTCCCTTCTTCCATCCCTTCTTTCGGGGGGCGGCCCTGCCTCCCTGAAAAATGCTGCTGCCCCCCTGAAAAATGCCACCCTAGGCAAATACCTTGTTTGCCTTGTGGTAAATGCACCCCAGCTCATACCAGCATGCTTGTTGTCAGCTCATGAACTGGTTGACTCCTCATGCTGCTTCTCCCATTCCCAGTCTGATCTCTGCTGTACAAAGACTGCAAGTTCAAATTCAGGTTACTTATAACGCTTGCATGTAAACAAACGCATGGAATGATATGTTAATGAATACGGAGCTGCCTTAATTTTTGTCTTTTACATCTGCCTGGAGTTCAGCTTTAAGACATAAGTAGATTAATTTGTGTGTTTTTTAACATCTAGTTAAAATTCGGAACGAAAACGATAAAAGCCCGGGGTAATATTAATACAAGACGCACCGCTAATTATAATGCAGTTGCGCTTTCGTTATATCCCTTGGGTTGTAGACGTTCCCCTTTAAAGGGTTAATAAAGTGTTCCTGATTGAAATTTGTCTACGGAGAGAATTCTGGAATAATGGGACCATCACCATTAAAATGACATAACTAGGGTAGGTGGAAAATGTATTGGAATAACTTACATTAATAAGATACATAGATGGATAAAAAAAAAAAAAAAGAAAAGAAAAGCAAAGTGAATCTATTTGTGCCGGGCTGCGGGCTACACAGATAGACGCTGTGAATATATAATGGAGTTTTTCTGCGTTTATTCTCCTTTGAAATTGCTGAGCTCTGAAGCTGTGTAAATTACCCCCAGACTAAACGGCCTTATTGGGGCGATAGGCCGAAAAATAAAAAGCTTGTGACATCAGAAATCAATTATCTGTGTGTTATCTATTGAGAAGAATCGCTTTTGACGTCCGTCTCCCTCTTCAAGCGCGTTCGGGATAATGCGGCTGTGTAAATTGTTCTCTGCCCCCGGGGGCCTGTTCGCGTATCGTCTACATATTAGTTTTCATTTAACGCTCTGCCCGACAGGCAGAGAAATTGCAGCCGACAGAATTGGCTCACTCTGGGGTTTTTTTTTTTTTTCCCCTTAATTTCCCTTTGCCTGTTGTCTCCGCAGATACGGCCTACGTGCGCATTTTTATCAGCGATGTCAATGATAACCCGCCGGCCTTTGCGCAGAGCACCTACTATGTGAGCGTGGATGAGGACCAGGATGTGGGCACCGTGGTGGCGACTGTGAGCGCCAGTGACCCGGATGAAGGTACCGTGATGTTGGAAGGTGAAGGTTGAAAGATGGGAAAAGCGGGAGGTCTTTTGTGTTGCATTTACGTGTGAAGGGAGAAATTATATTTCCTTTGGTGACCACCATGTGAAAATTATATTTCCTTTGGTGTCCACCATGTAAAAATTATATGTCCTTTGGTGTCCACCATCTGAATAATTATATGTCCTTTGGTATCCATCATCTGAAAATGATATGTCCTTTGGTATCCACCATTTGAAGATGACATGTCCTTTGGTGTCCACCATCTGAATAATTATATGTCCTTTGGTATCCACCATCTGAAAATGATATGTCCTTTGGTATCCACCATCTGAAAATGACATGTCCTTTGGTATCCACCATCTGAAAATGACATGTCCTTTGGTGTCTACCATCTGAAAATGATATGTCCTTTGGTGTCCACCATCTGAATAATTATATGTCCTTTGGTATCCACCATCTGAATAATTATATGTCCTTTGGTGTCCACCATCTTAAAATGATATGTCCTTTGGTGTCCACCATCTGAATAATTATATGTCCTTTGGTATCCACCATCTGAAAATGATATGTCCTTTGGTATCCACCATTTGAAGATGACATGTCCTTTGGTGTCCACCATCTGAATAATTATATGTCCTTTGGTATCCACCATCTGAAAATGATATGTCCTTTGGTATCCACCATCTGAAAATGACATGTCCTTTGGTATCCACCATCTGAAAATGACATGTCCTTTGGTGTCTACCATCTGAAAATGATATGTCCTTTGGTGTCCACCATCTGAATAATTATATGTCCTTTGGTATCCACCATCTGAATAATTATATGTCCTTTGGTGTCCACCATCTTAAAATGATATGTCCTTTGGTGTCCACCATCTGAATAATTATATGTCCTTTGGTATCCACCATCTGAAAATGACATGTCCTTTGGTGTCCATCATCTGAATAATTTTATGTCCTTTGGTGTCCACCATCTGAAAATGATATGTCCTTTGGTGTCCACCATCTGAATAATTATATGTCCTTTGGTATCCACCATCTGAATAAGTATATGTCCTTTGGTATCCACCATCTGAATAATTATATGTCCTTTGGTATCCACCATCTGAGTAATGATATGTCCTTTGGTGTCCACCATCTGAATAATTATATGTCCTTTGGTGTCCACCATCTGAATAATTATATGTCCTTTGGTATCCACCATCTGAATAATTATATGTCCTTTGGTATCCACCATCTGAGTAATGATATGTCCTTTGGTATCCACCATCTGAAAATGACATGTCCTTTGGTGTCTACCATCTGAAAATGATATGTCCTTTGGTGTCCACCATCTGAAAATTATAGTCCCTGTCAGGACTAAAGCACACCCCTAAGTGCACTTTTTTGTGTTTTGTACTTGCACGTTTTTTGTTCACTTACGGGTTTTTTGTTTATTTTGCACCTCCGCGGACTTAAAAAAAAAAATCCATAGGGACCAATCAGAATCTGTCTTGCATTGGTCTAAGTGTAGCAGATGTCCACTCTCACTGAACCTTTTTTTGAAACAATCTCTTTTGAATGTGGTTTTAAAAAAATCTATTTTTTTCAGGTATGAATGCAAATATCCGATATCAAATCACATCGGGTAATATAGGCGGAGTGCTGGATGTCAACCCCGAGACGGGTGCCATTTTAATTGTGCATCCCCTGGATTACGAGGAGGTGAAGGTCTATGTGCTCACCCTGTTGGCATCTGATGGGAAATGGGAGGATTATGCCACTGTGACCATCAGCGTGTTGAACAAAAATGACGAGGCCCCCGTTTTTTCTTTGAATGAGTATCGAGGAAGTGTCGCAGAGGGACTGGTTGACTTGCCAGTGTTTGTGCTGCAGGTAATATTTTTTTCCACTTTGTCTAAATGCTGTTTACTGCTTCTGGTTCTTAGTTCAGATCTATATTCCCTATAATTCAATCAGCTGTTTTAAGCCCACCCCAAACTGCAACTCTTCTGTGGGAGGTCTCTGGCTGATATAACTTTCCATGCTTACCGTAGGCCTTGAAATTAGGGCCCAGTACATTCTTGAAAAACCTTTCATACCTCAACAGTATTCACACAATAAAAATATGGGAACCCACAATATGTACTGAAATGCTGGAGGGATCTGGTAGGATCTGGATGGGGCTGGGTAACATTGTGGGGGGATGGGGGTTCTAGAGGGGATTAGGGGACTCTTCAGCAGACTTGGTGGCTCTTAGAGTGGGCTGGGCCAGCTTTGGGAAATGGGGTCTCTGAAAGAGGTGGGTGGTACTGTGGGAGCTTGAAGGGCACTCTGGGAGATTGTAGGGAACTGCAGGCCACTATAGAAGGTTGGGGGGCACTGTGGGAGCTGGGAGGCTCTGTGGGAGGTTAGGGGACTGGAGGCCCAGGAGGAGGGAAGCTACAGCCTGGAGTTTGAGCGTTACTGCCTTAGGTCAACTTAAGTCTTTGCTTCATCTTAAACAATTCTCCTCCACTTAATGCAACCAATGATGTTTAACAACCTGATATATATTCTCTAATGAAATGACCAGAGAATCTAAAAAGTACTAGGTGACACCATAGTTTAGTGTAAGTCGCACCAAAAAATGTCCCCCATTCCCACCTACAATCACATTTCATCCTACCCATGTATAATTTCCAGAGGTTTTAGAAAACCAACAGGTATTTAGTGGGTACCCTATACATTCTCCACAAAACTTAAGGGCATGCATATACAGCAGTGAATGTGACTTTCATCAAACATTCTCTGGTAAAGAATTGAGCATAGTCATTTAACCACTTCCTGTCCGGATACTTTTACCCCCTTCCTGTCCAGGGCAATTTTCAGCTTTCAGCGCTACCACACTTTGAATGACAATTGCGCAGTCATGCAATAATGTACCCATATGAATTTTTTTACCATTTTTTTGAGACAGATAAAGCTTTATTTTGGTGGTATTTATTCACCGCTGGGATTTTTATTTTTATGTGAATGAAAAAGTCCAAACATTTTGAAAAAAAGTGTTTTTCTTATAAAATTTTGCAAATAAATAATCTTTCATCATAAATCTTGACCAAAATGTATTCCGTTATATTTTTAGTAAAAAAAAAAATAAGCCAAATTAGTTTATAACCAAAAATTATAATTTGTAAACTTTTTTTTATATTTTTATTTTATTTTTTATATTATTATTTATGGGTTTTTTGTTTTTTTTTTACATACTGTCACCCTAGCAGTACATGGTGACACTGTACTACTTGTGGGGGGTGATGGAGATTTTTTTTTTTTTTACAGTGATTGCTTTTACACCCATATAGGATGTAAAAGCAATAATTTCTATTTCTCTCTGTCTGCATTCTTGCAGCCATTGAGAAATACTGAGTGAGCTGTGATTGGTCACACCTTGTCACATGGTACAAGGCTGTTGTGAATAGCCTTGTACCATGTGACCTCTGTGATCATTCACAGATTTCACAAGTAGTAAGCAACTACTTTTTGGCCAATCAGTGATCACATGATCGGGACCTCGTACAGAGGTCCCGTCCGACGATCTGTGTTTCACTGTGTCCGGAGGACACAGCGGACACCGGATCGTGGTGCTCCGCGCTCCCAGGGAGTGCGCACAGCTAGAAAAGGCGGGCGCCCCTGGAGTGCCACCGCCCTGCCGTTTATAAACAGCAGGCAGACGGCAAGTGGTTAAAACACATGAACCTAAAAGACTCATCTGCACTGAATGTTTAGTGAATGTTAGATTTGATGCTTTAAAAATATGCCCATAGTATTTATTTGTTTTTTAATCAATGTTTTTTTTCACACCACCCAGGTTTCTGCTAACGATCCAGACCATAATGAACTGGGAGGTTTAAAGTATTCCCTTCATGGAAGTGGTGCTGAAACTGTCTTTACCATCACTGAAAAGACGGGACAGATCTTTGCCCTGCAGACCCTGGACCGTGAAGAACATGCAGTGTGGAGGTTTGTGGTGTTGGCCACCGATGACAATGGTGACGGTCTCACTGGATTTACTGATGTGATCATCTACGTACAGGATATTAATGACAATGCCCCACAGTTCCTTTGCACTTTTAACATTTGCAATGCCAGTGTGGTTGAACATTCACCACCAAGCACTTCAGTTATGGAGATGGCAGCCATAGATCTCGATGACAAAAATGAAGGACAAAATGCCATTTTGACTTACTCGATAGTATCCAGTCCATTGGATTTGCCAAGCCAAAAGATGTTTACAATAAATAATGAGACTGGTACCATTTATACAGCTGTTGGAGACATTGATAGAGAACAGAATGACACCTTTTTGATTTTGGTAGAAGTTAAAGACGGCGGTGGACTGTTGACCACAGGTACGGCAACAGTCACAGTGATAGACATTAATGACCATGCTCCAAGATTTACTCAGGATGTTTGGACTGCAGTCATTCCAGAAACCAGTGAAGTCAACTTTAAGGTCCTTCAGGTCTCTGCAGTTGATGAGGATGTTGGCGAAAATGCTTTACTGACCTTCAGCATCATCGAGGGGGATCCTGATCAAAAGTTCTCCATTGAAAATGGTAGGAAGAACCACCTGGCTGAAATAAAATTGAAAAAGAAACTGGATTATGAAAACCCTCATGAGCGTTGGTTTAATCTCACCATCAAAGTAGAAGATTTAGAGTTCTCTACGACTTCTCATTGCCTGATAGAATTACAAGATTATAATGACCACCCTCCTATCTTTAGTCCACCATTGATTCAAATGGCACCTTTTTTTGAAAATATAACTGTAGGAAGCTATATAACTCAAGTGACAGCTATAGATGCTGATTCAAGCGAAAATGGCCAGATATCTTACAATATTCAATCAGACTCAGATGTTCTTGAAGAATTTTATGTTGACCAAAGTGGTTCCTTGATAGTGGCTAAATCACTGGACCGGGAAACCATGTCGCAGTATGCTCTAGTCATTCTGGCCATTGATAATGGTTCTCCGGCACAAACGGGCACAGCAACCGTGTATCTCACTCTTCTAGATGTCAATGACAACGGTCCAAGGTTTGATGGCTTGTATATGCCTGTGGTATGGGAAAATACAGCTTGGCCACAGACTTTACGTATGAACGAAAGCTCCTATTTGTTGTATGTCGTAGATGCAGACTCTCCAGGAAATGGGCCACCTTTTCGATTTTCTCTTCCAAGTGTCTTCCAGAATTCCTCCGACTTCCTGCTTGTTGACCATGGAAACAACACAGCCTCAGTTCAAACTCAGAGAATCTTTGATCGGGAAAAAGATAAAGAGTTCCATCTTCCTGTGATTGTAACCGATAGTGGGAACCCACCAATGAGTGCCACAAATACGCTGACGATAACCATCGGAGATGAAAATGATAATGGACACAAAGAAGGCCACAAGGAAGTCTATGTCTATATTCATGGAGGTAAGAGAAAAGGTCCCAGAAATGTTTAGTTATTTGACTATGACTTTAAGGAGAGATCCATGAATATGTGCCATTTGTGCTCCACACAATCCAAGATAACCTTAATTCCTTTTGGCGAGCAATGCTGTCAGTCACCTTGATGCTGCAATGGTAGTGGGTACAAATTCATGCATTTAAGTGTTAGCAAAAATGTGATTTTTCTTACTGTAAGGAAAAATACATTGGTTATATTTTACAATTTTAAGAACTTTGAATTTAGTTAAAATGTAGCCACATTTACTGAAGATTCTTACCTTCTACTGTTCTGGAGATACGAATGTAAAATCCTGCCTGTCAAGTGAGATTTCCTTGTGCCAAGAAAGGGCACTCTAACTGCACAGTGAAATGGCAGTTGGCAGAGCCTAGCCATGAATTCAGGGTAGATCAAACCCATAGGTGTGCACAGCCTATTGCATTTGGGTGTGCACCCCAAAGCGCAAACATACATGCGTGTGTGTACATATATATATAGTCCACTCACACTTCTTCTGCTCAGCTCACATGTGGCACAACACCACAAGAAGGGGGGCCGGGTGCTATCTCCGAGGCCGAGTGCAACCCCATCCTGCCCACTCAAACGTAACTGCAGTACTAGTGGAAAGCAAAGAGGAGGCAGTCTTCACCTTGGGGGATGTTCCTGCAGTCCTCCAGGAGAGCTCAAAGCGCCTGAAACTCCTGGTAGGTGGAGGAGATTCTTCCCAATATTGTGCATGTTATCAAGGACAGCTGGCAACTACGCGTGATTTGGGTGTGCCCAGGCACACCCAGCAAACCTTATGTGCACACCTATGGTCAAGCCTCATTAAAAAGAAAAGTGAAACTAAATCAGAGCGAGGCACAGAAAAAGCTTTTCTAGCTAAGGTGATAGCAGACACATTGGATCATGTTTATTAAGTATTGAATATGACTTTCTAAAGTCAAACTTTTTCTTTTTCTTCTTGGGGAGAATTTACCTCACTTCCTGTCCTTTGGACAGCTTGTAACGGGAGGACAAGGATTGAGGGAAGCTGTTTTCACTGGGACAGCAAGTCACAGACAGAGGTTCTAACCCTTATATCCTATAATTACCATTTGGAAATTCTGCTTCTTGCAATCCCGCTCCAGTGCTCTGTGATGGCAGAGCTGAGTAACAGCCACACCCCTCTGCACAAGAGACTTGTAGAGGAATAGCAGGTGTGTCTGACCAGATCTGCTACTGAGTGATGATTACCAAGAGCACTAGGTCAAACATTAGTGGCCATTGGACCATGTGGTCATATTCAGACTCCCAGCGCAACTGCTGCAACAGGAAAATGGTGGTAATGATATAAAAATGAAGGTGGTTAATGCAACGTCTACCTAACTGCATCTCTATTTCAGCTACTTAAACTGAAATCGCTAAATAGTCCCTATAATGGAACCGACCCAGTCTGCCCCTGAGTACTTCTGTTAGAATACCGCTTCCCCATCTGAACACCGACAACAGACACCACAGCTGACCATACAAGACTGTTTATTTGAACACAGATACAAGATATATACACTCAGGGGACAATCCCCCCTCCCTGCATAATGACACAGGGCAGGGACAATCTACATTTAGTAACAAGAGACACACAGGTATTCAAACTTCACACCAGCAGACAGTCCCATCAGGAGGGAAGGCTGCTGGAGACGCCCCCCCCCCCCACTAAGCTAATACACATAAACCCATACATCCCATAATAGTTTGCTCTCAAGCAAGACACACAATAGAACAGTGGGATGCAAGCACATAACAACAAACAATCCACAACCCACCACCCCAACTATCTCCTAGACATATCTACACAATATTAGGACAGATCACCCTGTACCACTAACAGGCACAGGGTGACTTACACATAAGAGGGATATGGGGAGCTGAGGCAGGGGTCTCCCCACCTCTCCAAAGTGAGCTGGGTTCCATGGGCCCCCCACCCAAAGTGACTCCCATCACAGTCCCGTACCCTCACATGTTATAATTGCCTTGTAGAAATGCTGCTTCTTTCAACCCCACTCCAGTGCTCTGTGCTAGCAGAGCAGAGTAACAGCCACGCCCCTCTGCACGGGAGACTTGTATTGTGGAGGAAATGTGGGGAGTGTCTGACCTGGTCTACTACTGAGTGCTGATTAGTAAATGCACTAGGTCAATTGGACCGCTCAGTCATATTCAGACTCGTTGCTGCAACACAAAATAGTAGTAATGCTATGAAGATGGTGGTAGTCAGTGCGAAGTCTATGTAACTGCATCCCTATTTCAATTACTTCAGCTGGGCTGAAAATTACTAAACGGTTTGTGTAGCAAACAGTGGCGTTTCCCCTAAAACAGCCAATTTGTTTTAAGAGCACAGTTATCCTTGAAGAATATTAAAAGATCTGGAAATAAAAGGAACCTTGGAGTTCATTTCCTTCCAGATGAAAACGCGACTAGTTTAATTTCCTATTCCATACACCATCCACCCACCCAGCAATTCAAATGATGTGTTTTTTTTTTTTTCCCCTTGCCTTTAAATCACATGAAATAATGTCTCGGTCTTCCCGTCGCTCTCCCATTGTTGCTCCGCTTGTCAGTAGAATGCCATTAATCCTTCGTTCCGCCTGGATTTTTGTGTCCCAAATGCATTATTTTGCATTTATTGGCATTCAAATGTTGCGGTCACCCTTTCGTTCATTCCTCTAATTTACTGAAAGCATTAATCTTGATGTTTTCGCTCCCTTGGAACGTCAGCCATGCTCGATGGATCTACTTGCCCTAATGGCAGGAGAGCGGCGTAATGCTATTCAGCTTTGTATTCTACAACGGGCTGATTATACAGAATGCCATGTCGCTGGTGTGACAACGCATTTCACTTCTAAAATAAAGGTCAGCGCACAAACAAGGTGTTTGTCTCAGGATTTCTTCAGGCAAAGCAACAAAAGCTTCAGAAAAGAAGTTGAATGAATGCAGTTAGGTGGGCAAATGAATTGAAAGTCAATCCACCTAATAATAGTTTTTTGGTGGGTGCTGTCAGGCAGGCGTAGGATGGCAAATAGGCCTTGGTACACACTATAGACTGCCCCTTGCAGGTTGGGTGGAGGTGTGCTGTAGAATGATGGGGGCCAGGACAGATCAATTGACCAAGCATCTGGGACTGCTGTTGAGCTCTGTTTAATCATCCACTAATCTCTTATGAATGTTGTAGACTCCGGCAGTAAGATCTCCAAGGTCTCTTACCCACCATAGTAGAATTTCTGAAAACATTTTGCTCCAGAGGAATCCTTTAAATCAGGGGTCTGAAAACTTTCTAAGCAAAGTTTACTGTTCTTCAGGCTTTAGGAGGGCCAGGCTTTGAATATTGAGAGTAAAAAATGCCCAACATCAGTGGGAGTAAGCAATGCCCCATCATTGGTTTTAGTAAGAGGAATAGAGTCCTATTATTGTTATCAGTGGAAGGAATAAGTGCCCCATTGTTGGTGTCAATGGGCGAAATAGAATCCCATCATTGGTTTTAGTGGGCGTATTCAGGGGCAGACTGACAACTCATGGGGCCCCGGGGCAATAGGGGATCATGGGGCCCCTGTGTCCTTGCCCAAACTCAAAAAAGCCTATGAAAAAGGTATCAGGGGCATCTCATGGGGCCCCCTACTGACCCCGGGGCCCTCGGGCAGTGCCCGAGTTTCCAGATGGTCAGTCCGCCCCTGGGCGTATTAGTGCCCCACTGTTGTTATCAGTGGGAAGAATAGTGTTCCATTGATGGTCTCAGTGGGAGGAATCGTGCCCCATCATTGGTATCAGTGGAAGGAATAGTGCCCCATCATTGGTATCACTGGAAGGAATAGTGCCCCATCGTTGGTGTCAGTGGGAGGAATAGTGCCCCATCATTGGTATCACTGGAAGGAATAGTGCCCCATCGTTGGTGTCAGTGGCAGGAATAGTGCCCCATTATTGGTATTACTGGGAGGAATTTTGCCCCATCAATGGTGTCAGTGGGAGGAATAGTGCCCCATCATTAGTATCAGTGGGAGGAATAGTGCCCCATTATTGGTATTACTGGGAGGAATTTTGCCCCATCAATGGTATCAGTGGGAGGAATAGTGCCCCATTGATGGTATCAGTGGGAGGAATAGTGCCCCATTAATGGTAATGCTGGAACGAATAGTATCCCATCGACAGTATCACTGGGAGGAATAGTGCCCCATCTTTGGCTTTGTATGAAGAATAGTGCCCTATTGTTGGAATTAGTGAGAGGAATAGTGCCTTATCGATGTTGTCATTGGGAGGAATAGTGTCCCATCACTGGTATCAGTAGAAGAATAGTGGCTCAAGGGCCCCTGGGCAACAATTAGGAAGCCAATGCTTTCAATGATTTTCATGTCTCAGGGAACCCCTGCTACGATTATAGTGGTTGCCAGGATGTCACCCTTAAAGTCAACTAAAAAGATCAATTAAGTCATACCCCTGGCTCTAAAAAGTGGTGTTGGACCTGAAACTATGCAGACACCATCAAATGGGAATTCAATTAGCCACAGCTCAATCTGGCAACCCCTGGAGGAAAACAAGGGTTCCACGGAACCCTGGTTGGGAATGGCTGCATCATAGAAACTTTTGCTAAATTTGTTATACATTAAAGAGAAGGAGGTATAAAGTCTTTTGGAATACATTGCAAATGTTATCACAGCTGTATATTATCATGGGTGTGCACTGTACACCAAAACAACTATTTGAGTTTAGGAAGTGAACTAACCAGGCTACCTCCTTCGCATGCTTTGCAAAATGCCCAAAGTTCGTATGGTACTAGAACACAGTCACAGCACGTTCAGTGCGGTGTTCCAAATTGATATCCCTAGAAACACTCTTGGTTGTATCTTAGATGGGCCTGATCATCTTTCATATGAGTCCTACATCCAGGAGGTAGTTTTGAGAGCCCCTTTTTGAGGCCTGAAAATTAACCCTTATACATTGAACCTCTCGGAACCCTCCTATGTTTGTGGACTGAAAGCAGCAAAAATAATAGCACTCGCCAGCTAGAAAAACATATATATATATATACCAACTCGGGTATCCCTGATAAATAACCCCATGGGCTTCCATCCTTGGTATTATTAAACAATTATACACAGTGAACATGCTTTGTAGCCTTGACCCCACCCTTGGCCCAATTTTTTTTTTTTTAAGTCCGCGAACTTGCAAAAAAAATGAAAAACCCGTAAGTGTACAAAAAAACGTGCAAGTGCAAAAACACAAACACAAAAAAAGTGCACTTAGGGGTGTGCTTTGTACACCTCCCGAAGGGGTTGGATCTCTACCCTGATCCCTCGGGGCAAGAAGCTCCTGACAGGGACAAGGTTCCCATGTGGTCTACGTAGTCAAAAGGCCTGGCGGACCCCGTTCCTTGTGGCCAGCCTAAGCCAGCCACCAAGTACTTGGTAAGGGGGCTCTCCCGAAGAGAAAACCCCCTAGGGACAGTGGAGGAAGGAACCAAAAGGCCACACATCCTCCCCCTGGACTTCAGGGTAGGCCCGAGGACCCACAGCCTACCGTCCGTGAGAAAAAACACACATAAGTGAAAAAGTTGAGCCTAATCTGTGTTTTATTCTATATTTGCCGGCCTGGAGCTGTAAGTAGGGTAATGAGATGTTAAATGAATGAGCTAATATGTATCAGATCACTACAAATCTCCAGTGTCCTCCAAGGGCCGTGGATAGTTGGTGGCAGATTTAGCCGTAAGTGAGTGCAGACATTCATAGGAATTAATAATATGTAATGAGGGACGAGCGTTGTCACAATTCACGGTTTTCTGCGTTCACATGGTTGGCCACATTGGAAGGGAATTATCATTGTAATTATCTCAGATGGTGTTCCAGTTTTGCCTGCTTAGACGGCATTAGAATAATTTGGATTGGCCAAATCACTGAGCCTGTCACAGTAACATCAAAGACGTGGCGTTATTTAATATAAAAAAAAAAGGTTAAGGTGTACCTAAATTCAAAGAACAAAAATGCATTATATTGTAGCATACCAATCCTGAAATGTGGTGGCTGCATTCGTTTTTTTGTATTTGGGGTTCTTTTTGTTTTTTCTTTCTTTTATTATAACATGGTGATCCTGCCAGAAATGATATGGGAGCCCCCCATTCCCCAAGCACCCCTCATGTTAAGGGCATGTGGCCTGGGATGGTTCAGCAGGGGGTGCTCGATTGTCCACCTCACCCTTTCCTTGCCTGTTCGGATAAGGGGCTGTTATGGATTTTGTGGGAGACCCCCACGTCATTTAAAAAAAAATTTGGTGCTGGGTTCCTCTCAAAATCCATAACAGACCTAAGGGTCTGGTATGAATTTGGGGTTGTACCCCCACACCATTTTGTTTTTTTTGGTTTTTTTTTGCATGGGTTCCCCTCAAAATCAATACCAGACCTAAGGGCCTAGTATGGATTGGGGGGGACCCCCATGCTGTTTTTTTCTCAGATTTTGTTGCCATCAATACTTTGGTACATTCAGCTGTCAATGGGGAACCTGCTGACAGCTGATGAGTCCTTGGTTGTTAAGCAGAGCCAGCTTAATAGCATCATGGGCCCTTGGGCAAAGTAATGCACTGGGGCCCCTACTGGCCTGCCCCAATTTACACACCTACTCTCAAGAATTAAAGTATAAAGAGTTGATAGAATTATTTTTTCTTGATTAAATTAAATATTTATTAGTACTTTCAATAACATTGATTTTAAACAATAGGAAAACATGCCATAGATCAAAGACTAATCAACACAGAGGGCACAGCACAGGGGGAGGGAGGCAGGAGAGTACAGTATGGGGGGAGTCAGGAGGGCACAATACTGAGATCAGAAGGGCGCAGTACAGGGATCAGCAGGGCACATTATAGGGGGAGTCAGGAGGGCACAGTACAGGGATCAGGAGGGCACAGTACAGGGGGAGTCAGGAGGGCACAGTACAGGGGGAGTCAGGAGGGTACAGTACAGGGATCAGGAGGGCACAGTACAGGGGGAGTCAGGAGGGTACAGTACAGGGATCAGGAGGGCACAGTACAGGGATCAGGAGGGTACAGTACAGGGATCAGGAGGGCACAGTACAGGGGGAGTCAGGAGGGTACAGTACAGGGATCAGGAGGGCACAGTACAGGGAGAGTCAGGAGGGTACATTACAGGGATCAGGAGGGCACAGTACCAGGGGAGACAGGAGGGCACAATACTGAGATCAGGAGAGCACAGTACAGGGAGAGTCAGAAGGGTACAGTACAGGGATCAGGAGGGCACAGTACAGGGATCAGAGGGCACAGTACAGGGATCAGGAGGGCACAATACTGACATCAGGAGGGCACAGTACCAGGGGAGTCAGGAGGGCACAGTACTGGGATCAGGAGGGCACAGTACAGGGGGAGTCAGGAGGGTACACTACAGGGATCAAGAGGGCACAGTACAAGGGGAGTCAGGAGGGCACATTACAGGGATCAGGAGGGCACAGTACCAGGGGAGTCAGGAGGGCACAGTACAGGGATCAGGAGGGCACAGTACAGGGGGAGTCAGGAGGGCACATTACAGGGATCAGGAGGGCACAGTACCAGGGGAATCAGGAGGGCACAATACTGAGATCAGGAGGGCACAATACAGGGGAAGTCAGGAGGGTACAGTACAGGGATCAGGAGGGCACAATACAGGGGAAGTCAGGAGGGTACAGTACAGGGATCAGGAGGGCACAGTACAGGGATCAGGAGGGCACAGTATGGGGGGAGTCAGTAGGGCACAAAGTGAGGGAATGTGTTGACGGCGGAACGTTGAAATGCTCAGGGACGCTCTCGGCCACAGAGTCGCTTCAGAGGGCCACACCCCGGCTCCTGGGCCGCCAGCCGCACAGCCTTTGATTTAAGAGGCTCTCCGAAGCCCCGGGGTTGGTATTTATGGCGGTAATTATTCCAGGCTGTCTGCCGGCAGAGATGATTGAAAATAACCACGTTGTGTATTTCTTGTCTCCTCCGTACAGCGGCCCGTTCCCCGGTCGAGGTTGGCAAGGTCTTCGCTCCAGATGAAGATGATTGGGACAATAAAACCTTCGCGACAGTCTCGGAAATGCCTCCGTAAGCCCGGCGCTGTAACTCAACGTTCGATGACAAGTCAGGCGATGAGACTATTTCATTACTCGTCGTCGTCACCCTGATTGGCTTTTGGGGACATGTCAGCCTTTGAAACAATGCTATATAATTCACCAAGCGGCTGGGAAGGAGTCACTAAAGATTAATTAGGTTTTGACTTTTATGGAGGTTTCATATTTGCAGCTGAGATAATGAAAAGGGGATTAGACGGAACGCGGTCCCAACAATGCCGCCATTCAGGAGCGCTCTGAAGCAAAACTCCGACTGTCTGAGACAGGACAGAGATAGACCGTTAGGGGCTCAGAGTTTCAGGCAAGGGACTCAACCGTGCCACGTGCCAAGATAGATGGCCGCCACTTCACATGGGAGAAAACAGGCCATCGATAGGGGCCATCAGGGCAGCTGTTAGAAATCACAGGGCCCCGTATAGCCTACCTGACAGCAGGGCCAGGCAAACTAGGCAGCCGCCTAGGGGCACAGCCACGGCCGCTGGTTTCCCTACTCTACGACTTGGCCGGATCTAGGAGACTGCTGGGGTGGGCTTTGGGGGGGATTTGGGTAAGGTGGGAGGATTTCATGTTGGGAAGGGTAATTTGGTGGGGGTTTAGCTAAAGGAGGGATTTGGGGGAATTTGTCCTAGGTGGGGGGGATTAAAAGAAGATGAGTGATGCTGGGAATGGGGATTGGGGCGGGGGGGATTTGTGCTAGGAGAGGGGATTGGGAGGGATTTGTGTTAGGAGAGAGGATGGGGGGATTTATGTTAGGACAGGGGATTGGTGGGGGGAGGGGGGGGGGGTTGTGCTAGAAGGAAGAATTGGGAGGAATTTGTGCTAGGAAGGTGATTTTGGGGGTGGGGGGAAATGTGCTAGGAGGCAGGATTGTGAGTGTATGTGTTAGGAAGGAGGATTTGTGCTAGGAGGAGGGATTGGGGGGAAATTTGTGCTGGGGGGGGTTTGTGTTAGGAGGGATGATTTGTGCAAGGATGGGGGATTGGGGGGAAATTTGTGCTAGGAGAGGGGGTGAGGGGATTTAAGTTAGGAGGGTGATTGTGGGGGAGGAATTGTGCTAGGAGTCAGGATTGGGAGTGGATGTGCTTGGAGGGGGGATTTATGCTAGGAGAGGGGATTGGGGGGGTCGTGCTAGAAGGGAGGATTGGGGGGATTTGTGCTAGGTGGGGGGGTGCTAGGAGGGGGGATTCGGGGGGTAACTTGTGCTAGGAGAGGGGATTGAGAAGAAATTTGTGCTAGGAGAGGGGGGTGGGGGGATTCGTGTTAGGAGGGGGATTTGGGGGGGGGGGGGAATTGTGCTAGGAGGTTGATTTGGGAGCGGATGTCCTAGGAGGGGGGGATTTGTTCTAGGAGATGGGATTTGGGTGGGGAAGAAGGATTTGTGCTGGGAAGAATAATTTGGAGGGGGTTGTGCTAGGAGGTGGAATTGGGGGGATTTATGCTAGGAGAGGGGATTGGGGGGGGGGGATTTTTGCTAGGAGAGGGGATTTGGGGGGGGGATTTTTGCCAGGGTGGAAAATTTGCGGAGAAAAAGGATGTGTGCTAGGAGGGGTGAAGTAGAGCTATAAGTGAAGTTTTATTTTTTCTGGGGGGGGGGGAGGGGAGTGCAAGTAGCTGGTCTTGCCTAAGGTGTGAAATAGTCTGGCACCGTCCCTCCCTGACCCTTCCCGAAGTGAAATCAGGACTCATTGACCTAGGGACTGTGGCCTGTACAGTGTGAAGCTGTGGCTGAAGCTGTGTGCAGGCAGCCTACACCATGGGATACAGCAGCTGTAGTTACACAGCCGCAGGTCCTAATTTGACAGGCTTGTGGATGCAAGTGCGTGGCCCCCGAACACTGGCAGGGGCGTATTTGGGGCCCCTCACCCACACCTGCACACCTGCAGCTGTGTTCATACAGTCATCGTATTCTCCCCAGAAGAACAAACCCTTCCTCACTCTCAAAAAAAACTCCAAAAGTTTGTTGGTTCTTCGAACTTCTTTCTGCGTTCCTCTGATGTCCTCTGTCTCCTTAGGCACTTCCTCCTGGACCAAAACACCGGGACACTGACCATGCTGGAGAATGCTGGCCAAGGAACATATAACCTGGAAGTAAAGGTGTCCGATGGAGTTTGGCCGGATATCACGGCCACCGTAAGAATTCACGTGAAGGAGATCAAAAGTGACGCCATCTTCAACTCCGCTTCCCTGATATTAACGAGTAGGTCACAACTGCAATGGCCTCCACCACTTCACCACCTCAACGTAGCCTCCTTCATACGCAGCTGAAGTACAACACCAACCAAAAATGGAGTGTGTGTGTGGGGGGGGGGGGGGGATAAAAACTCAGGTTTTTATTGCCCGTGTTTCCTCCTTGTTTGTTTTATTGACCATTACCACTGGCACCCAACGTGATGGGAAGTCCGAGATGTTTTATAGTTTCCTCCAATATATGCGACACTTAAATTATGGGGGCACCCAGGGGCGGACTGACCATTGGGGAACTGCTATATATCTCTAGGCTCTAGGAATATAGCATCCATCCAGCAGGGGGAATCACTCATGGAGGTACATATAGAATACCAGGAATTCACCTTAGGGGGCGCTCATAATGAATGAGCCAGAGAGGAAAAGTGCATAGTTATAGTAGTGTGTCTCCATGAGGGTGGCATGCCGGGAGAAGTCTCTTCTGGAGAAGTCCCAGAATGCCACCCTATATGTACCTCCATGAGTGGTTCCCCCTGCAGGATGGATGCTATATTCCTGGAGCCTAGAGATGTATACCTGTCCTGCCAGGTATTGAGGTTTGCCAGATGACCCCCAGAGTCCCCCTCTTTTCCAGAGTCAGATGACCAGGAGTTGGTCTGAATTACTCAAATGCGCATGACATTGCGCTTTCTGGTTAGTGCAATATACATATATCATTGAACTCGCATTGAATATCTTTACATCACTTTGTGCACTGCATACGTCATGTTTCGACGTTAATCACTGTATTGTTTTTTGGCGCTCTGTAGCATTCTTCATTGCCGAATTTATCATTTCAAGTGGACTTACGTTTTCTTTTATTCATATAGCGCTGCATATTTTACATTTAGATTTATGAGAAGGATTCAGAGGTTTGCCTTTATGCTAGCTGCTCAAAAACTTTTACCTAGCGCTCGTTTATATATTTTTTGTGTTTATTTTCCTCCACACAACGGCCGCTCACTGGATATTTTCTCTTTTTCGGACCATTCTCTGTAAACCCTAGAGATGGTTGTGCGGGAAAATCCCAGTAGACCAGCAGTTTTTTAAATACTCAGACCAGCCCGTCTGGCACCAACAACCATGCCATGTTCAAAGTCACTTCAATCCCCTTTCTTCTCCACTCTGATGCTTGGTTTGAACTTCAGAAAGTCGTCTTCACCACATCTAGATGCCCAAATGCATTGAGTTGCTGCCCTGTGATTGGCTGATTAGCAATTTGTGTTACCAAGCAATTGAACAAGTGGACCTAATAAAGTGGCCGGTGAGTGTATATTGTCACAGTTTGGTAGACATGGAGCTTGTCTGGCTCTACCATGGAAACTTCTCCATTAATGTCTGCTGTCTAAGCCATTGCGCTTTGCCTACATTCTTTTCAATTATGAGCCTTCTCCCATTCCCGTTATTATCCTTTTATGTTTTACAATCAGTACTGATTGCAGCTCATCTTTTAGAAACAGAAAGACTGTCCCCCAAAAATGACGGATTTAACCTACTTAGATGCTTTTGGGACCCTTCCAACCCATCTTCTCATGATAGAAATTGCACTCAGTTTTAATTCTGTTTGTTTTTCTATCTTAGATATTACCGCAGAGGAGTTTATCACAAAGGATGAGCATGGAGTGAGTAAGGAGGACCACCTGCGGAGGGTTCTGGCAGAGGTAGTACCATCTCATCTGGATAATGTCCAGTTCTTCGGCCTGTACAGTCAGGGGAGAGTGACGGAGCTCAGGGTGGCTGTTCGAGACTCTTCTTCCTACCACAAAGCGGACAAGTTGCGAAATGTGTTCATTAAACACAAGGAGAAGGTGGGTCTCTTGTGGATTTGAATGATTGATGTAGTGTGTTCTGGCTCATATGAGCCGTTATAAAGGGAAGACCTTAGGACATTGGACATTGACTTGAAGAATTATGGTGCTGTCCATTGGATGCCACCTATACTCTATTGTTTCCTACCATGTAGACTAGGGGTCTCCAAACTTTCTAAACAAAGGGCCAGTTTACTGTCCTTCAGACTGGGGGGGCCAGACTGTTGCCAGTGGGAGCAGAAAAGAACCCATCAGTGGAAAAAAACACTGCCCCATCTTTGGTGTCAGTGGGAAGAATTCTAAGGGAAAATGTCAGCAGCACACCGAGTACACTCGGTGTGCTGGTGACATTTTCCCTTGCTGATCCTGTTCGGTTCCAGCCAACGGTCACTGCAGCACCCACTTATACACACCGCCATTTTTAACACAGGAACGTGTGCGTTTGGATTGTACACTTGCAGTGGGAAGAATTGTGCCCATCCGTTGGTGTCATTGGGAGGAATTGTGCACCATCATTGGTACCATTGAGAGGAATTGTGCCCCATCATTGGTGCCATTTGGAGGAATTGTGCCCCATCATTGGTGCCATTGGGAGGAATTGTGCCCCATCATTGGTGTCATTGGCAGGAATTGTGCCCCATCATTGGTGCCATTGGGAGGAATGGGGCACCATCATTGGTGCCATTTGGAGGAATTGTGCCCCATCATTTGTGTAATTGGGAGGAATTCTGCCCTCTCATTGATGTCAGGGGAGGAATTATACCCCATTGTTGGTATTTGTGGATAAAATAGTGCCCCAAGGGCCAGATAAAAGCAAGCATAGGGCCATATTTCCTGCCCAGCCACAGTTTGGAGACCACTGATATAGACTTTAAGTAGAGGTTGAACATGAAACCATGACCCAATCTCTGTTCCTTTCATTCAGTTAACATCCATGCTGGAATTGCCTTCGTGTGTATGGTATTGCCCAGGGAGACAGAGGAGAGAGACCCAGAGATACACCCATGCATCTGGTAGTGGAAGCAGGACTTTATATACTGCAGGCAATACTTTCACACTCTCATCTTACTTTTTTCTCTGTTGTCCATCCCTTTTCTCTTTTAATGTTTTTTTTTTCTTTTGTATGATACTAAGAGAACTATTGGGGCGGCACAGTGGCTTAGTGGTTAGCACTTCTGCCTTGCAGTAATTGGGTCATGGGTTCAATTCCCAACCATGGCACCTCCTGCATGGAGTTTGCATGTTTTTGTGGGTTTCCTCTGGGTACTCCAGTTTC
The DNA here is from genome assembly GCF_062004578.1 of Staurois parvus. Lineage (NCBI taxonomy): Eukaryota > Metazoa > Chordata > Amphibia > Anura > Ranidae > Staurois > Staurois parvus. Next base: position 209,199 of record NW_028319682.1, on the reverse strand, counting down.
CTCCCACACTCCAAAGACATGCTGGTAGGTTAATTGGCTTCTGTCTAAAGTTGTCCTAGTTTCATCCCTGGCCATGCGGGATCTCCTGCATGGTGGGGGTTGGGGAAAGAACTGGCAACCTACCCTGCAAAATAATTGCTAAGAGAATTCATGGAAAAAGTTGCTTACTGCCCATGCAATCGCCAAGGGTTGGATATGACTGAATGGATAGATAGAAGAGAAATATTAAATGTTTCACAAGTAATTTTGAATTATGGAAACAATGATGGAAAGTCATTGAAGAGTGTGAAGGTCTGTTTTAGGTGTGTCCAAGGCATCCCAAAAGCTTGCATCTTTAAAAACATAGCCAATAAAGGGTATCCAAACTTTCTGCGCTAGCTGCCTTTGGAAATATTTGTCTCATCTTCTCAGAAATACCTGACATTCATGTTTATATTACTGCATTAATTTGGGGTTCCATTGTATCCAGGGGCGGACTGACAACTCATGGGGCCCTCGGGCAATAGGAGATCATGGGGCCCCTGTGTCCTTGCCCAAACTCAAAAAAGCCTATGAAAAAGGTACCAGGGGCATCTCATGGGGCCCCCTACTGACCCCGGGCCCTCGGGCAGTGCCCGACTTTCCAAATGGTCAGTCCGCCCCTGATTGTATCTACCTGGAGCCCAGCTTTAATCAAATATATCTTTTATTGTATAGTAATAACATGCTTTCAATAGTATATTATAAGAGTTATGTTTTATCAATTATTAATAGTTATGTTTTATGCATTTTCGTTGCACAAGGGTATGTAGGAGCCAACGGATCAAAGTCAACTGAAGGCGGACAACCGTTTTAAATTGAAATTCCATTTGTTAACCACAAAAGAAAAAAAAACCTGAGCCTCCCATATGGCCATAACAATTTTTTTTCCTCATTTAAAGTGCTTGTTAAAGCTGAAAACATTTTTGTACCTTAATGCATTTTGTGCATTAGGGTAAAAAACCCCCCATAGCTGTGCCCCCCTTCTAAACACTGACCTGAGTCCTGTATCGATCTAGCACTGTGCCCAGCTTCAGGTCTTCTCTCCCTTCTCTCACGAGCAGCGGGAGCCATTATCAAATCATGTGACGAGGGAGCGGAGGGCAGGGTGGAGCCGCACTGTGTGTGTCTATAGATACATACAGGCCGGCTTGGGATCAAGACTGCACATGTGCCCCATAGCAAGCGGCTTGCTATGGGGGCACACAGAGAAGAGAAAGAGCCAAGAGTGCAGGTGGGGGACCCCAGAGGAGGAGGCTTGGGACCCCCTGTGCAAAACCATTGCAATGAGCAGGTAACTATAACATGTTTGTTATTTTAGAGCAGGGGTCTCCAAACTTTCTAAACAAAGGGCCAGTTTACTGTCCTTCAGACTTTGGGGGGGGGGGGGGCGTATTGCGGCCAGTAGGAGTATAAAATGCTCCGGTATCAGTGGGAGTAAATAATGTCCCATCATTGGTTATAATAGGAGGCATGGTGCCACGTCATTGGTGTCAGTGGGAGGAATAGTACCCCATTGTTGGTATTAATGAAAGGAATGGTGCTCCACCATTGGTGTCAGTGGGAGGAATAGTGCCCCATCATTGGTGTCAGTGGGAGGAATAGTGCCCCATCATTGGTATCAGTGGGAGGAATAGTGCCCCATCATTGGTATCAGTGGGAGGAATAGTGCCCCATCATTGGTATCAGTGGGAGGAATAGTGCCCCGTCATTGGTATCAGTGGGAGGAATAGTGCCCCATCATTGGTATCAGTGGGAAGAATAGTGCCCCATCATTGGTGTCAGTGGAAGGAATAGTGCCCCATCATTGGTGTCAGTGGGAGGAATAGTGCCCCATCATTGGTATCAGTGGGAGGAATAGTGCCCCATCATTGGTGTCAGTGGGAGGAATAGTGCCCCATCATTGGTGTCAGTGGGAGGAATAGTGCCCCATCATTGGTGTCAGTGGGAGGAATAGTGCCCCATCATTGGTGTCAGTGAGAGGAATAGTGCTCCACCATTGGTATCAGTGTGAGGAATAGTGCCCCATCATTGGTATCAGTGGGAAGAATAGTGCCCCATCATTGGTATTATTGGGAGGAATAGTGCCCCATCATTGGTATCAGTGGGAGGAATAGTGCTCCACCATTGGTGTCAGTGAATGGAATAGTGCTCCACCAATGGTGTCAGTGGGAGGAATAGTGCCCCATTGTTGGTAGGTTGAACTACATGTCTGAAAACTTTTGAATATAAAATATTCCTTCAAGTATACACGGATCAGCCATTCCTCTATGACCACTGACAGTTTGAGTCAACACCATTGATTATCTTGTTACAATGGCATTTGAAAGTCAGTGGACTAAATTAGGCAGCAAGTGAACATGTTGTCCCTGAAGCTGATGTGTTGAAATCAGGAAAAATAGGCATTACAATCTATTGTGTATGGCAGGGGTGGGCAACAGTGGCCCTCCAGCTGTTGTAGAACTACAAGTCCCATGAGGCATTGCAAAACTGACAGTTACAAGCATGACTCCCAAAGGCAGAGGCATGATGGGACTTGTAGTTCACCAACAGCTGGAGGGCCACAGTTGCCCACCCCTGGTGTATGGGGTATACACACAGCAGGTGATTGATAGCCTCAGCATGTATCTGTATGATACTGTGTAGGGTGGGGGGGTGTCCATTCCTTCCACTCAGGTCTCAGATTACACGCAGCTCTCTGCTCTATGCTGTGCAGTGACATCAGATCCCCACCCCGCCTCCTGAGGCTCAGAAACGATGTGTAAAATGTGTGCTTTAGAAGGCTGTAGAGAAGAGAGGGCTGCATATAAACAGGTACAACCTGTGTAGGGGGACTTGTTTAATCGCTGTGTATCACGTGAGGCCAGTAATTTATTTGAGTATATGTAAGGGTTTACAATCACTTGAAGTAGTGGCGCAAGGACGACTGGCTCAGACCTGCAACACACTCCCTCCTGTGTTATGATGGGGAGAGGGGGAGGTGGGCTGTAGTCCTAACAAACTTTCAGTTCTAGGGAGACTCTTCCATAGATACAGTACATTGAATGAGTGTTGTCAATGGGATGTCCAGAGAGCTGATATAGGCGTAATGGTTAAATGTTCACTGTAGGCCAGGGGTGTCCAAACTATGGCCCTCCAGGTGTTGAGGAACTGCAAGTCCCATGAGGCCTTGCAAGATTCTGACATCCACAGGCAAGACACCCAGAGGCAGAGGCATGATGGGACTTGTAGTACTTCAACAGCTGAAGGGCCATAGTTTGGACACCCCTGCTGTAGGCCATATAGTGTAGATAAGAGTGAAGTCATGACTTCCGTCATCGACCATGAAAGTACTGAGGCCACCAGATCAGCATGAAAACCGGGGGGGGGGGGGCAGTGTCTTCATTGGAGAGGTCAGCTGTGGCAGCCATCATATCTCCTTTGCTCAGGCTGCCTTTAAAGTAAATTTTGGAGTACGCAAAGCCTATTTAATGCGCTGGTGACTCCGGGAGAGCTAATGCTTGCTGATGGACCCACTTTCCCTAGATGTAAAGCTGAGAGATAAAATCAGACACGAGACATTATGATAGAATCGGTCAGGGCAGATGCGAAAGGCTCGATAAATGTGAAAGCCCTGCTTGTAGCATGAATTATGTATCGGAGGATACAGCCGTACACGGCAATACCATTTGTCCGCTGACATAAAATCCATGCCTTCACTTTGACGGGTGCAATTGCTCTCGGCTATCCTCTGCGAACGCTAACCACGTTGTGTTTTTTTTTTTTTTTGCTTTTGTTCTCATCAGATCCAGGCAGCTGTTCAGACAGAAGTATTCCCGGGGGACAGAGACTTCTGCCTACGAACTGTCTGCTTGAGAAATGCAGGGTGCCATGACCACAGCGCTGTCAGAGACTTCCTGAATTTGGTAGATGGGGGCAACGCATCCTTTGTGTCCGTCATTCACGACCTGGCCACAGCGTGCAGATGTCCACCATCTGGACGGGCTCGGCCTTCATGTTCATCTTTACCGTGGAACCCCTGTCTGCATGGTGGCACATGTGTGGACACCGCTAGTGGATACAGGTAAGCCACATCAGGATTGGCAAGTATAAAGAGAACCAGTCATGATAGGGAGTTATGCGAGAATCTGAATATTCAGCAGTCATTGCAGCTGCCAAACGCTTTTATTTTCTCCCTAGGGAGCCACTGGAAATAATTGGGTTCCCCTACCAGCTATCTGCCTCGTATCTGGTTCTAAGAGCTGACCGACAAACCTCAAACAATAAACAAGCTCTGGTCACTATGGTCTTTTATCAAACTGGAGAGAGGGTCTAGGGCATGGGTATCAAACTGGCAGCCCTCCAGCTGTTGCCAAACTACAAGTCCCATGAGGCATTGCAAAATTGACAGTTACAAGCATGGCTGAGAAAGGCATGATGGGACTTGCAGTTTCGCAACAGCTAGAAGGCTGCCAGTTTGACACCCATGGTGTAGGGGCATAGAATACAAAAGGAGGACAGATCTCCTACACCTTTAATATCACCACGTTCAAATCTGCCTCTTAAGTGATGACCTGATAGTACATGGTCCCTTCCAGACTGTCCCATATTTTCCCTGGCCATCCAGGCCTATGCTTTCAAGGATGCCAGACCGCTGGTGACCTTCTTCATATTTGGTGGATCTGTCTTATGTTGGGGCGTTTTTGGTCCAGGGTCTTCTCTCTGTTGCGTACACCACTAGGAACACTGCTCATTAAGGACCCCTGGCCGGCCCTCTTGAACTTCAAACCCCCAAACATTACTGAAGTGCCAATTTAAACAGGGCCCTTTTGTCTTGCTAACCTCTAAGCTCACAATCGCTGAAGTGTAGAAGAAGCAATTTAACCATTTCTCAGAAGCTGAATCTCGCCTAGATCACATTTTTATTAACGAACAACAGACTAGTAATCTTACCAACACTCCACGGCACGCATACCAAAACCCAATGATTTCCTTTGTCAAGCCTGGCAGCCACATAAGAGGCCTTCTAGTGGACCAGATACCCCTTGCATCAAACCCCATTCACTTTTTCCCCCTCCGTACTCCCCCCCCCCCTGTTTCCTTCTCCCAACCCTTCCCCCGCCCCCTTTTTTTCCCCTCTTTCTCCTTCTTTTCTCTCTTCTTCCTGGAAGCCAGTTCTTCAAAAATGGATTGATGCTGTGTTAGTCACCAAGGTTAATCTGCCATTTTGGCCCTGTGGCCACCACTTTTCTCATTGTTTCGGTCTACTGACCAAATGTTAATAATAATACCTTGCTGTTTGTATTACTTTTGTTATGACCAATATTTTATGGACATGCTGGTGGCTCAGCTTTTGGGCATCTATTTGTACACTGTATTTGTACCTCTCTCTATGATAAACATATTGAAACATATAAAACATATTGAAAAGAAAATATGAGGACACATGAACTGAAGCTGCAGTAGGTCCTATGAAAGTAGCCTCTAAAGTAGATGTTGATGGACAGAGGACTGCAAGATAAATCTTGGACTTTTTAAGAACAGTCACAGTGGTTCATTTCTCTTGAACCTGACTTATGTTCTTCTGTAAGCAGATACAAACAACTGAACCCATGAACAAAGAGTGCTCTTCCAAGGTCCAGAAGGCAGCTTCTACTCAGTTTCTCTGTGACCTTCTTTATGCACGGGTATCTCCATTCAGCCCAGTTCTCTTTAGACTTCCACTTTAGCGACTTGCTTGGTATCCAGGGTCCTTAGAACATGGCTCATGGTGAGTCCAGGACCAGACAGCAGTTCTTCACACAGACCTCCACCCAGGAAAGGTCCCAGAGGTCCCAGAGGAGAGAGAGTCCTAGAGAGGTTTTTACAGACATTCTTATCTTCTCAGTCCAAGCCTCTAAACAACAAAATTAAGGATTGGCTGAGTGCGATAAATATATATCTTTTTAAACCAGAGGTTGACCTTTACTGTGTTGTAGTGTATATCCACGATTCAACATATCATTTTTGTCTCGAATCCATGTCCTGATGGAGGGAGTGATATCTGCCCCGAAACGTGTTAACTACTGTACCCAAGTAGTATTAAACATCTTTCAAACTCATTCTGGGTGTGACTCTTTAATCCCACTTTAAACCTTTGGTGTGTGGAATCCCTCCCCAACAAGATGCCCTACGGTACAGGTGTCAAACACAAGGCCCATGGGCTAAATCTGGCCCTCCAGGCAATTTCATGTGGCCCTTGCACCTCTCCTGCAGGTATCCCCTTTTCTCAGCCCCCACTTTGTCTCAGCAGTAGAGAGAAGAATAGAACTTCTCTGCCAAATCCTGGACTTCTCAGTGCAGCTGCAGCACCCCCTCATCTCTGCCTCCCCTGGTCTCAGCATTCAGCAGACTCTAGTAACTGACTCCACTCCTCCTCTGGTCCTCCTCCAGACCCTACACTTTCTGCTTTCCAGCTCTGCCCCCAAAGGGGGTGCATGGTGATGTTAACCACTTCCCGTCCGGCCGCTGTTTATAAACGGCAGGACGGGACACCTACAGGAGCGGGTTGTCGTCTCTAAACGGCACCTTGTATGTGAGGCTCGTGCGTGGCTCCTAGAGCGCGCACCCGCGAGCCCGATTATCGCCGAGTCCGACGGACACGGTGGATTACGTGACATGGTATGGGACCAATGAAATCGGTCCCATACCATGTGATCAGCTGTGTCCAATAAGGACACAGCTTAAGTGTAAACAAAAGCCGCATGGTGCGGCTTCCGCCTCCTTCTCCTCTCACGGAGTTGTCTGTGAGAGGAGAAACAGCGAAGAAGAGGGTTGTAGCTAACTGCCCTCCACCTCAGTGACACCTGATCGCCCCTAAAGTGTCCCTGATCGCCCCTAAAGTGGCCCTGATCGCCCCTAAAGTGGCCCTGATTGCCCCACGTGTCCCTGATCACCCCAATAAGTGTCCCTGATTGCCCCCACAAGTGTCCCTGATTGCCCCCACAAGTGTCCCTGATTGCCCCAAGTGGCCCTGATTGCCCCAAGTGGCCCTGATTTCCCCAAGTGGCCCTGATCGCCCCAAGTGGCCCTGATCGCCCACAAGTGGTCCTGATCGCCAACAAGTGGCCCTGATCGCCCCCACATAGTGTCCCTGATTGCCCCCACAAGTGGCCCTGATTGCCCCAAGTGGCCCTGATTGCCCCAAGTGGCCCTGATCTCCCACAAGTGGTCCTGATCACCCACAAGTGGCCCTGATTACCCACAAGTGGCCCTGATCGCCCAACAAGTGGCCCAGCAGTGTCCCTGATTGTCAGTGTCCCTGATCACCACATAGTGGCCCAGCAGTGTTCCTGATCGCCACAGTGTCCCTGATCGTCACAGTATCCCTGATCGCCGCAGTGGCCAAGCAGTGTCCCTGATCGTCACACAAGTGGCCCAGCAGTATCGCCGCAGTGGCCAAGCAGTGTCCCTGATTGCCACACAAGTGGCCCAGAAGTGTCCCTGATTGCCGCAGTGGCCCAGCAGTGTCCCTGATCATCGCAGTGTCCCTGATTGCCGCACAAGTGGTCCAGCAGTGTCCCTGATCGCCACAGTGGCCCAGCAGTGTCCCTGATCACCGCAGTGTCCCTGATTGCCGCACAAGTGGTCCAGCAGTGTTCCTGATTGCCACAGTGTCCCTGATTGCCGCACAAGTGGTCCAGCAGTGTCCCTGATTGCCGCAGTGTCCCTGATTGCCGCAGTGGCCCAGCAGTGTCCCTGATCGCCACACAAGTGGCCCAGCAGTGTCCCTGATCGCCGCACAAGTAACCCAGCATTGTCCCCGATTGCCGCACAAGTGGTCCAGCAGTGTCCCTGATCACCACAGTGGCCCAGCAGTGTCCCTGATCACCGCAGTGTCCCTGATTGCCGCACAAGTGGTCCAGCAGTGTCCCTGATCGCCGCAGTGGCCCTGATTGCCGCAGTGGCCCAGCAGTGTCCCTGATCACCGCATTGGCCCAGCAGTGTTCCTGATCACCACACAAGTGGCCCAGCAGTGTCCCTGATCACCGCATTGGCCCAGCAGTGTTCCTGATCACCACACAATTGGCCCAGCAGTGTCCCTGATCCCCACACAACTGGCCCAGCAGTGTCCCTGATCGCCGGATAAGTGGTCCAGCAGTGCCCCTGATCACCGAAGTGTCCCTGATCACCGCAGTAGTCCAGCAGTGTTTCTGATTGCCACACAAGTGGCCCAGCAGTGTCCTGATCATCGCAGTGGCCCAGCAGTGTCCCTGATCGCCGCAGAAGTGGTCCAGCAGTGTCCCTGATCGCCGCAGTGTCCCAGCAGTGTCCCTGATCACCGCAGTGTCCCCAATTGCTGCACAAGTGGTCCAGCAGTGTCCCTGATCACCGCAGTGTCCCTGATTGCCGCAGTGGCCCAGATCACCACACAAGTGGCCCAGCAGTGTCCCTGATCACCACACAAGTGGCCCAGCAGTGTCCCTGATCACCACACAAGTGGCCAGCAGTGTCCCTGATCGCCGGACAAGTGGTCCAGCAGTGCCCCTGATCACTGCAGTGTCCCTGATCACCGCAGTTGCCCAGCAGTGTTTCTGATCGCCACACAAGTGGCCCAGCAGTGTCCTGATCATCGCGGTGGCCCACCAGTGTCCATGGTCGCCGCACAAGTGGTCCAGCAGTGTCCCTGATCGCCACAGTGTCCCTGATTGCCACAGTGTCCCTGATCGCCACACAAGTGGCCCAGCAGTGTCCCTGATCACCGCAGTGGCCCAGCAGTGTCCCTGATCACCATACAGTGGCCCAATCAGTGTCCCTGATCACCTTACAGTGTGCCTGTTCATAAAGTGTCCCTGATCTCTGCCACACCAGTGGATCCTGTTCACTGCCATCGTCTGTGAGGAGAGAGATCCAGTACAGCTAACTGTGAGTAATTTTCAGCCTTTGCACAGAGTTTACACACTCACAAAACATTGCCAGCCACCTCACTGTATCTCTGATTTTTGCCCAACAGTGACTAGTGTGAACCAACTGCAGCCAGATATCTGTCCCTCACTGCAACACCAGCCTGATCACTGCCATACCAGTGGGTCCTAATCAGTGTCAAAAATATGGCCAAAAGATCATATACAAGCGAGGAGGCATTTCAAATTCTGAGTATGACAGATGAGAGTGACAGAGAACTTAAAACATACCTTGGGGTGTTTGCTTTCCAAAATGGGGTCTTTTTATGGATAATTCCATTGTCCTGATGCTCCAGGACCTCCAAAACAGCAATAGGTAGTTAAGAAATTAGATGTGCGATCTTTGCCCTTAGAACACTAACAGGTGCTTATTGGATGTGGAACCCCTCTATGTGGCCAGACTGTGAAAAAGTCTCACACATTTGGTATCACCATATTCAGGAAGAGTTAGAGAATGTGTTTTGGGGTGTAATTTTAAGTATGCCTATGCAGTGTATTAGAAATATCTCATAGATTGACAACTTTGTGTAGAAAAAAATACATTTTCATTTTCTTTTCGCATTTTCCAAAAACTTGTGGCAAAAAATGAAGTCTTCAGAAGACTCTGCATGCCTCTTAAAACATACCTTGGGGTGTTTGCTTTCCAAAATGGGGTCATTTTGTGGATAATTCCATTGCCCTGATGCTCCAGGACCTCCAAAACGGCAATAGGTAGTCAAGAAATTAGATGTGTAATTTTTGCCCTTAGAACGCTAACAGGTGCTTATTGGATGTGGAACCCCTCTATGTGGCCAGACTGTGAAAAAGTCTCACACATTTGGTATCGCCATATTCAGCAGGAGTTAAACAATGCGTTTTGAGGTATCATTTTAAGTATGCCTATGCTGTGTAATAGAAATATCTCATAGATTGACAACTTTGCGTAAAAAAAAATAAATTTTCATTTTCTTTTCACATTTTCCAAAAACATGTGGCAAAAAATGAAGTCTTCAGAGGACTCCCCATGCCTCTTAAAACATACCTTGAGGTGTTTTCTTTCGAAAATGGGGTCATTTTGTGGGTAATTCAATTGTCCTGGTGCTCCAGGACCTCCAAAACTGTGATAGACAGTCAAGAAATTAGATGTGTAATTTTTGCCCCTAGAACGCCTAAGGGTGCTTATTGGATGTGGGGCCCTTCTATGTGGTTAGGCTGTGAAAAAGTTTTACACATGTGGTATCGCCATACTCAGGATGAGTAGCAGAATGTGTTTTGGGGTGTAATTGCAAGTATGCCTATGCCGTGTGAGAGAAAGAACTTGTTAAATGACAACTTTGTGGGAAAAAAAAAATAATTTTTTTTACTTTCATCATTTCCTTAAAAAATTGGCAAAAAATGACAACTTCAAAAAACTCCCCATGCCTCTCATTAAATACCTCAGACTGTCTACTTTCCAAAAAGGGGTCATTTGGGGGGTATTTGTACTGTCCTGGCATTTTAGGGCCCCAAGAAATTATATAGGTAGTCCGTGCATCAGGATTGATACATTTTCAAATATATCAAATATATATACCGTGGTCTGTGGACTCTATAACTTTCACAAAGACTAAATAATACACACTGATTTGGGTTATGTCTACCAACAAAATGTAGCACAATGGATTTTGGCCTAAATTTATGAAGAAAGTATATTTATTTGCAAAATTTAGTATCAAATACTAAGAAAAACATGTTTTTTTTCAAAATTTTCAGTCTTTTTTCATTTTTCTAGCAAAAAATAAAAACCCCAGTGATGATTAAATAACACCAAATTAAAGCTCTATTTGTTTGAAAAAAATGATAATAATTTCATTTAGATACAGTGTTGTAAGCCTGAGTAATTGTCATTCACAATGTGAGAGCGCCGAAAGCTGAAAATTGGCCTGGACAGGAAGGGGGTAAAAGTGTCCGGACAGGAAGTGGTTAAGGAGACCGTGTAATGAGGGTGGGGTGCTCTGGACATCTAGTCTTACAGATATAACCGGCCCTTTGAGGGCAACCATAATGCTGATATGGCCCGCAGTGAATTGGAGTTTGACACCCCTGCCCTACGGGGACCACACCAATACAATAGTGCCACCAGTTGGAATGTAAAACAATGACTTACCTTTAGTTTCAGGTTCCAAAGCTATTAGTCTACCCCCCCCCTCCCCCCGAGCAGATAAATGTCCATGACCTAGTGGTCAACCCTTCCCACACTGCTTACTGGAACCTCTTTCCAGCAACAGGTTGAAGCAGTCATCCACCAGGCTTAGGAAAAACCTACAGAACCCTCAAAAAATATCAGTCTGGTTGCATCCTAGCATTGACACATTCTAAAAGTATTAAAGACACGACTGCATTGGACAGAATCACTACAGGTCTGTGTTAAAATCTTCAGCTTGAGAAGCAGGGGTCAAGGCACCTCCTCATTGTGTGCACGCTCCAGATCAGTGGTTGGAAACCAGTGGGCCATGACTTCATGTGTACTTGGATAGATACTACAGCCACACTGTGCTCCAACATCCCCATTCCCCACCCAATCTGCCCACAGCTGACACGAAAAACACACCATGCATGTACTTCTGCCCTCTAGCTGCTAGAAAGCAAGCAATTAGCCAGGTATGTGCAGGACAATGCCCACTCAATGCCAGCCATGGGCAGCCAGGCAGAAAAAAAGGCACAGAGTGGCACACCCATTTTGTGGCATGCATTACCACTGGGGAAGGGGCGCAGTAAAGCATTCTTACTCCGGGGACTAGATGAACCTGTTCTGGTACTGAGTGGGCACTCTACCCCCCCCCACCCTAAATCTTAACCATGTACCATAAACCACCTAATCCCTGTGCCAAACACTGACCTAGGTGGCTGATGAGGTGATGAATGTGCAAATGGCCTGAGCAGATTGTTCTTTCCTCTCCAGGAGGGTTCCAAGTCTCAGGGGGGCTGTTGCTCCTAGGCATAGTTGAAGCGAGTGAAGGATTACAGTCTGGACCTCAGCAGGTGCTGGGCTGGGGGCCTGGGGTAAAATTATCAACAGATTATATTTGCTGGAGGGCACTATCCTGAAGTCTTGAAGCAGAAGGATCTTTTATCTGCCTCAAGGAGGTTCTACCTGTGGAGTCTGGGTGGCAGACAGCTCCTGGGGCATTGTGAGTAAATACCTGGCTGTGGGACAAAACCCCATGGAATCTGGTCTAGAGAAGGATTGTCTCAGTCACTGGAATGTGTCCGGAGGAAGCTGGAAGGTATGCAGCTGTCCCGGGACTTGTGAGTACTGACCCTGAACAATGATCCCGGGTGACTCTGTGCTTTTGGGATTTAAGTGCCAGAGGTAGCTATGGACTGGGATGGCTCTAATAGGGTCTCCTGGAGCACTGGCCATTTCTCTGCATCCTAAGCAGAATCCATGTATGGGAGCTTAGAGAAAGGTGTCCTCCTGTTATTGTGCAAGTGTTTTGGAATATCCCAGACCCTAAACTCTCTCTTGTTTAAAGTTTTTTAAGCAGTGCATATTAAAAGACATCCCCTAGACCTGTGGTCTCCAAACTGCTGCCCGTGGGCCAGATGTGGGCCTTTACTTGCCTTTATCAACCCCATGTGACACTGTTCCTACTGACATCAACAATGGGGGCACTATTTCTCCCACTGATGCCAATGATGGGTACTATTCTACCCATTGACACCATTGATGGGGCACTATTCCTCCCACTGATACCAATGATGGGGCACTATTCTTTCCACTGATACCAATGATGGGGCACTATTCCTCCCACTGATACCAATGATGGGGAACTATTCCTCCCACTGATACCAATGATGGGAAACTATTCCTCCCACTGATACCAATGATGGGGAACTATTCCTCCCACTGACACCAATGATGGGGCACTATTCCTCCCACTAATACCAATGATGGGGCGCTATTCCTCCTACTAATACCAATGATGGGGCACTATTCCTCCCACTAATACCAATGATGGGGAACTATTCCTCCCACTGATACCAATGATGGGGCACTATTCTTTCCACTAATACCAATGATGGGGCACTATTCCTCCCACTGATACCAATGATGGGGAACTATTCCTCCCACTGATACCAATGATGGGGCACTATTCTTTCCACTGATACCAATGATGGGGAACTATTCCTCCAACTAATACCAATGATGGGGCACTATTCCTCCCACTGATACCAATGATGGGGCACTATTCCTCCCACTGATACCAATGATGGGGCACTATTCCTCCCACTGATACCAATGATGGGGCACTATTCCTCCCACTGATACCAATGATGGGGCACTATTCCACCCATTGACACCAATGATGGGGCACTATTCCTCCCACTGATACCAGTGATGGGGCACTATTCCTCCCACTGACACCAATGATGGGGCACTATTCCTCTAACTGATACCAATGATGGGGCACTATTCCACCCATTGACACCAATGATGTGGCACTGTTCCCTCCACTGATACCAATGATGGGGCACTATTCCTCCCACTGTTACCAATGATGGGGCACTATTCCTCCCACTGTTACCAATGATGGGGCACTATTCCTTCCACTGATACCAATGATGGGACACTATTCCTCCCACTGACACCAATGATGGAGCACTATTCCTCCCACTGACAGCAATGATGGGGCACTATTCCTCCCACTGACACCAATAATGGGGCACTATTCCTCCCACTGATATCAAAGATGGGGCACTATTCCTCCCACTGACACCAATGATGGGACATTATTCCTTCCACTAAAGATGTGGCATTGTTTACTCATTGTTTTGATACCAGGACATTTTCTACTCCCACTGGCCGCAGTCTCCCCCTAAAGTCTAAAGAACAGTAAACTGGCCCCTTGTTTAGAAAGTTTGGAGACCCCTACCCTACAATTATTGGAGCTGGTGTGTATGGACTGGTGCTTGGGGGAGGGGTAGCCCCTATTTGGGAAGAACAAGCTATTACCAGTGGCCCCTATGGGAGTAGCACTACATATAAAAGGGACTTCTTTTCCGTGTTTTTTGAACGTAGGACAGCCCATTGAAATTAATGAACAGGCACGTGCAAAAAGTGAATGGAAAGGCACCCCTGCTGGGTGTAGGTGTGAACCAAGCCTAACAAGTATTTTCTGTACTAGCTGAAACTGTTCAGCAACTGAAAAGCAAAAACTTGTGCGGCTAATACATCCATGTTACAGATTTGCTCCTAGGTTTACTTATGTTTTAATTCCAGAGCCTGGAAAAACAAAACAAAATAAGTCTTGGAAACAAATTACAAAGTTGATGATTTCATTGCCCTGCCTTACCATATGATAAATACAGAAGAGGCGTTATGGGTCTTTAAAATCTGTTACATATTTTAGATTTTCTTTCCTTTACTGCAATCCAATATAATTTATTAATTTGAGTAATTTCCTCCCCCTGCGTCGGTTCTCGCTGCCGCCGCAGCCAAGACAGATTAAGCCCCCCGGTTTGCCTCTGATGCCGTCAACCCGTAATATTCTTAGAAGCACTTTAAATAATTTTTTCGCAGACATCTTTGTTCATTTTTTAGCACGCTGTTCCGCTCGGCAAGGCTTAGCGATATATTTTATAGAAATCAGAGTGGAGGGAAGGGATTAGAAGAGCGGCCCCGGCAGATGGAGGAGTCATTTGTATTCATTAAATGCTGTTCTGCCAGAAAAAAAGATGTTTGTGTAATGTATGCACTGATGGTATTTCTATAATCCCAGTCTAAATCTGATTGCAGCTGCTTAACCATTTTGTCAAGAAGCACCTGTCCCTCGGGTTTTGTCAGCTAGACCTATGAACATCGCAGGAACTGATCATGCACGTTCTGCAATGGCCTCTACCACGTTTAAAGGTCAAATTTGGAATGATTAGCACTATTTAAAGGGTATGCCATGGTAAAAGAAAAAAAAAATTTACATAGTTAGATAGTTTGCTGGCAGATGTTACTGTCATGGAGGTAGGTGAATTATCATCAGTCAAAGGCTACAACGTCCCTTGACTAAATCATAAAGAAAATGGTCTCCCATGGGACATTAAGGCAGCCACAAAAACATCAGTATTTAAAAAAATAGTTTTTTATTAATACTGAAATGTAGGCACTGCGTTTATGTGTGAAATAATACCTATAGGGTAAACTGCATGCAGTGGTGCATTGGCTGGAGGCAAGGTCACTTCACGTTGAGGGTATACCTCCCTCACCCGCTCAACACCCTCCCACCTCCACGTCCTACTGCAACCCCCACAACTTAATATCTGTCCCCCTGCTCCCTAAAATCTCCCCCCCGTTTTCATGTGCACTCCTGAACGCCCGTTCGGTGTGCAACAAGCTTACCGCCATCCACGACCTCTTTGTTTCCCGCTCCCTCAACCTCCTAGCGATCACGGAAACCTGGATCCAGCCCACTGACTCTACCTCCCCTGCTGCACTCTCCTACGGAGGTCTCACCTGGACCCACTCACCCAGGCCTAACGGTCGTAAAGGTGGTGGGGTTGGTCTGCTCCTGTCACCGCAGAGCACCTTCCGAGTCCTCCCAAACCCCCCCTCCCTATCCTTCTCCTCCTTCGAGGCCCACTGCGTCCGACTATTCTCCCCAACCCCCCTGAAGATTGCTGTGATATACCGGCCTCCTGGATCCATACCCCGCTTCCTGGAAGACTTCTCCTCCTGGCTACCCTTCTTCCTCTCCTCTGAGCTACCCACTATCATCCTTGGGGATTTCAACATCCCTGTCAACCTCGACAACCCGGACACAGCCCGTCTCCTCCACTTAACCTCCTCCTTTGCACTTGCACAGTGCATACAATCCACCACCCACTCCGACGGAAATATCCTGGACCTTGTCTTCTCCAACTGCTGCGCCCCCCACAACCTCACTAACACCTCCTTCCCTCTCTCTGACCACAACCTGATCACCTTCTCTATCTCCTCGTCCTCCAACGCCTACCCCTCCAAATGTCACACTATTACCAACCGTAACCTCCGCAACCTTAACCCTGCCTCCCTCCACTCTGCAGCTGATCAACTCCACGACAGCATCCTCCCCCTGTCCTGCCCCGACTTGGCTTTGACCGCCTACAACAATGCGCTCTCAACAGCCCTTGACTCACTAGCGCCTTTAACCACACGCAACATCAGACCCCGACCGCTCCAGCCCTGGCAGACAGATCACACCAAAACCCTCAAACGACAAAGTCGTGCCCTGGAGTGACTATGGCGCAAAACCAAATCCCAACAAGCCTTCACCCGCTATAAATCTGCCTTCCGCACCTACACCTCCTCCCTCCATGCTGCCAAACAGGCCTACTTCTTGACCCTCATCAAGGCCCTCTCCTCCAATCCTCGCCGACTCTTCTCTGCCTTCAACTCTCTACTCTCTCCACCCCCACCTCCACCCAGCACCTCACTCACTGCCCTTGAGATTGCCAATCACTTCAAAAACAAGATTGACACAATTCGCAAGGACATTGCCGCAACTCACACACCCTCTCAACCCGTCCCCTCTCACACAGCTACCCCCTTATCCCCCCTCCCCCTCGACATAACCCGCAGGGACTTCGTCGCTGCTCAAACTCTCTCCAACCCCCTTCACCCTCACTCAGCTACCCCCTCATCACCCCTCTCCCACAGCCCCACCACTGCTCTGACCTCCTCTTCCACCCCACCCTACATTCCTCATACTGAAGCTCCCCCCACACTCCGCACCTTTGACCTTACTACCATCGAGGAAGTCTCCAAGATCCTCTCTGATGCCCACCTCACCACCTGCCCCCTCGACCCTATCCCCTCACAACTCTTACGACCTTCCTCCTCCTCCATCCTACGCTCCCTCACCCACATCTTCAATCTCTCCCTCTCCTCAGGCACTTTCCCCTCCCCTCTGAAACATGCACACATCACCCCCATACTTAAAAAGCCCTCCCTGGACCCCAATGACCCGAACAACCTCAGACCCATCTCCCTGCTCCCATTTACATCTAAACTCCTCGAGCGCCTAGTCTACACCCGCCTATGCTCTCACCTCAACGACAACAACCTCCTCGATCCCCTACAGTCCGGCTTCCGTCCCCTACACTCCACCGAAACTGCCTTACTCAAACTCTCCAACGACCTGCTAACCGCCAAAGCTAATGGCCACTATTCAGTGCTCCTACTCCTTGACCTCTCTGCGGCCTTTGACACAGTCGACCACCCCCTCCTCCTCAAAAAACTACACTCCCTCGGCCTCAGAGATTCTGCTCTCTCCTGGCTCTCATCCTACCTGTCACAACGCTCCTTCAGCGTTACCTATAATGCTACCACCTCCCCCTCACTCCCCCTCTCTGTTGGGGTCCCTCAAGGCTCTGTCCTCGGGCCCCTTCTCTTCTCCATCTATACCTCCTCCCTTGGCCAACTCATACACTCTCACGGCTTCAACTACCACCTCTATGCCGATGACACACAAATCTATCTCTCAACCCCCCACCTCACCCCCTTGGTCTCCGCCCGAATCACACACCTACTGAGCGACATATCAGACTGGATGTCGCTCCACTTCCTTAAATTGAACCTCTCCAAAACCGAGTTTCTTGTCTTCCCCCCAGCCCGGACACCACCCCCCATTGATTTCTCCGTCACATCCAACAACGCTACCATCAAACCCGCCCTGCAGGCCAGAGTACTGGGTGTCATTCTGGACTCCAACCTATCCTTCCAGCCCCAAGTCCAATCTTTAACAAACTCGCGCAGACTCTACCTCCGCAACATCGCCAAAATCCGCACGTTCCTAACCCTAGAAACCACTAAACAGCTCATCCACTCCCTCATCATATCACGACTCGACTACTGCAACTCCCTCCTCACTGGCCTGCCTCGCCGCTGGCTATCCCCGCTTCAGTCGATCCTGAATACGGCTGCCAGACTCATTCACCTTTCCAACCGCTCTGTCTCCGCCACCCCCCTCTGCCAATCCCTCCACTGGCTTCCGATTGCGCAACGGATCAAATTCAAAATCCTAACGCTGACGTACAAAGCTGTCCACCATACTGCCCCGAACTACATCACTGACCTAATATCCAAGTACCGCCCAGCACGCACACTCCGCTCCCCACAAGACCTCCTTCTCTCTAGTTCCCTGGTCTCCTCCTCCCATGCCTGCCTCCAGGACTTCTCCAGGGTGTCACCCATCCTCTGGAACTCCCTGCCCCAACCCATCAGATTATCACCTACTCTCCTCTCCTTTAGGCGCACCCTGAAAACCCATCTCTTCAGGGAAGCCTACCCCACCCCCTGCTAACTTGCCGACCTCCTCCACTCTTCCTACCACTCCATCCCCCACAGCTATCTCCTCCTGTGCCACCATCCCCTCCCTCCTAGATTGTAAGCTCGAAAGAGCAGGGCCCTCGATCCCCTCATGTTTTGCATTGTTCTGTCACATGTTCTGTCCCCCTTTGTAATGTACAGCGCTGAGCGAACTATTGGCGCTTTATAAATACTGTATAATAATAATAATAAGAAAGTGTTCCTTGAGGTATAGGGTCTTTGGTCCTATGGGAGAGCAGGGGAGGCCGCACACTCTACAATGTGATTTTTAATGGAGGAGGGAGTCCACCCATAATGGGACCCAGAAATGGGAAGTGTCAAGAGCCTGTTCTATGCATGGGATGTGTTTCAGATAAAGGTATATGCATCACTGTACACCCCCACCATTGTACAGCCTCACCATTGAAATTCCTAAACCAGGGTCCCCAAACTTTCAAAACAAAGGTCCAGTTTATTGTTCTTTGGACTTTAGGGGGACTAGACAGTGGCCAGTGTGTGTGGAAATTTTCTTGGCATCAGTATATATCACCATATAGGTAAGGAATAGTGCCCCATCACTGGTATCTTCGGAAGGAATAGTGCCCCATCTTTGGTATCTTTGGGAGGAATAGTGCCCCATCATTGGTATCAGTGGGAGGAATAGTGCCCCATCCTTGGTATCAGTGGGAGGAATAGTGCCCCATCATTGGTGTCAGTGGGAGGAATAGTGCCCATCATTGGTATCAGTGGGAGGAATAGTGCCCCGTCATTGGTATCAGTGGGAGGAATAGTGCCCCATCATTGGTATCAGAGGGAGGAATAGTGCCCCATCATTGGTATCAGTGGGAGGAATAGTGCCCCATCATTGGTATCAGTGGGAGGAATAGTGCCCCGTCATTGGTATCGGTGGGAGGAATAGTGCCCCATCATTGGTATCATTGGGAGTAATAGTGCCCCATCATTGGTATCAGTGGGAGGAATAGTGCTCCATCATAGGTATCATTGGGAGGAATAGTGCCCCATCATTGGTATCAGAGGGAGGAATAGTGCCCCATCATTGGTATCATTGGGAGGAATAGTGCCCCATCATTGGTGTCATTGGGAGGAATAGTGCCCCATCATTAGTGTCATTGGGAATAGTGCCCTATCATTGGTATCATTGGGAGGTGTAGTGCCCCATCATTGGTGTCAGTGGGAGGAATAGTGCCCCATCATTGGTGTCATTGGCAGGAATAGTGCCCCATCATTGGTATCATTGGGAGGTGTAGTGCCCCATCATTGGTGTCAGTGGGAGGAATAGTGCCCCATCATTGGTATCATTGGCAGGAATAGTACCCCATCATTGGTATCATTGGGAGGAAAAGTGCCCCATTGTCGGTATCATTCAGAGGAATAGTGCCACATTGTTGGCGTCAATTGGATGAATAGTACCCCATCATTGATATAATTTGGCAGAATAGTGTCTTGTATCAGTGGGAGGAATACTGCCCCAAGGGCTGGATAAAGGCAAGCAAAGGGCCGCCACAGTTTGGAGTCACTGGCCCATTGCTTCACCCTAACTTTATTCAAACTCACAGACCCTTGTGGAGGAAACATCAGGCTGAACAGTATAACAAAGGCAATACAAGCTAATGATACATTCCATGCCAAATACAATCACACATCTAAGAACACTATACTGTATATGTGGCCTAATTATAAGGAAAGGACCCTAATTAGTCTACTGGCCAGTTGTTTCCCAATCATAGTATGCCGACGTTGAGGCCTCGAGTCACCAGATGGAACGCTCTGTCTATACTGTAGAGTATTTGTAGTTCCAAGATAGAAACAAAGATGCCCCAAAAGAAGGAATTCTGAGCTGTTCCTGTGTGGGAGCAAAGTTTATACAATGCAGGTAAATCAAAAAACCTTGGTGGCCAAGGGAAATCCTACCACAAGCCACTGTTCTCCGGCAGTCCCCTGAACACCAGACGAGAGGTCAAACTATTCACATAGCAACTTCCCTCTCAATTCAGCATTGTTGGATCTGATCCCTTCTCCCTCTCCGGAGTCCTCAGGCCTGTTCACAGCTCGAGTTGTCTTGTCTGTATGTGGCTCTGCCCTATGATGATCTGCTATTGTAGCTCACTGCAGTCTGTCTCTATGTGTCCTCTGGAGCCAGCAGTCTTATCCAGGTCTGCAGGTTTGGCCCTCTACTCAAACGGCAGCACAGCTGTTGGGATGTGGATCTGAACCCAGAACCTGTGGTGTCTGCCTGTGTTTCTTCTCGCTGTGCCACCGAGATGCTGGACAGCTCCCTGCCTGATTTCTTAGACAACCTTGCTTTGTGTCTTGTTTCAGGTGAACCTTGGACCCTTTGCTCTTCCCATGAACTTCCTGATTTAAGTCATGTCTCTGCATTTCCTGTTTGCCAGATTATTGTGCTTTCTCCAGCCAATATCTTGCTCCTTTTGCTCCTGCTACAGTGCGTATCTTCACTACCACTAATTACCAACCTTTGGCTTGCTCCTCGCCTACACTTCTATTTGATCCCAACCTACAACCTCTTGCTACCGACCTTTGACTTGCTTACTGACTACACTTCTGCTTGATCCCTACCTGCTATATCTGCCACTGGATCCTGGCTTGCTCACCTCCTGGTGGGGTGATCTTGAGGACCACAACTTAGTACTTGCACACTGTGAAACCCATATCCTCAAATAGGAGCTCTGGTGAAGTCCGGTTAGTGCTTAGACCTCATGCCTCAGGTGAGCCCACATCACCAGGGTGACCTTCTCATGTACTTATCCTGCTGGTTGATGTGAACCTCTCTACTGCTATAACTACTGGTCTCCCAGCCTGACCCCTGACTGTGACAACACCATTCTCTGTTTAGCACAGGCTCCTTCTTTCCCTGATCAGAATATTGGGTGGGTCAGGCTCCTCTCTCTTCCCCAAAACTCTGGAAGAATTAGTCCACACTGTCCACTCTGACCCAGGACTGCAGCATCCAGGGAACCACATTTCCCTCTGCACCTGCTCTGCGTTGTCTCCAGAGGGAAAGGCTAATGGTGCAGACGTGGGGATTGACAGTCCGCATCATTAATCCTGCCCATTTCTAAGGGTGGAAACAGGTTCCAAAGTGGCAGCAGCCAATTAGCATCCCTCTTTCCTCCCTGGGATCCCATGGTCCAGGGCAAGGAGGGATAAATGAGATGGTTGTGATGTACAGCTGAGCGGCTTAAAGGGACATTAATATACTATGGGTTTGCTTTCTCACGTCTTTCTGCCATTTAACTAATAATGATTCCTACGGCAATTGAAGTTCTAAGGAGGTGGAAGCCCTGTCTCTATGCCTACGGTAAATATATGAAGAATTTTGAGCATTTTTAAGACCTTTATTATTTAAAGTCCCTTCTATCAGGTGAGTGTGCTGTTCTGAATGTGGATGGAGAGCACAGTGGGAGCAGAAGACTTCATATAATTTCACTGTGGTGTTGTACTTTCCCAAATGGAAGGAAAATATATTTTACATACATTTTAAAAATATTCTTCCCAAATATATTGACATATATTTGAAATTTTGGCTGTATTCAATATATTTAAAAAAATAAATAAATACATATATACTGTATGTTGAAATGCGTTTTTTATGTATTACAAAATATATGAAAAATATTTTTAAAAATACATTTTCAAATATACTGTATGTCTTTAATAATACATTTAATCTACATTTTTGGAATGCATTTAGAAATATAAGTAAAAATATATGTAAAAGTTACTTTTTTATATGTTAAAAAAAAATCTGAAGAATATATTTAAAAAAAATATATTTTTAAAAATAATTTTCATATATTTTGTATATAAAAAACGCATTTCAACATACAGTATATATATATATATATATATATAATTTAATTTTTTTTTTAAATATATTGAATACGGCCAAAGTTGTAGTATTATAGTTATATATGTCAAATATATATGTGAAGAATATTTTTTAAATATATTTAAAATATATTTTTCTTCCATGTGGGTTAGTGGCATACATCACTGGCAGTGGTTTGTTCAAACTTACTTAAAGATTTTCTAGGAAATGGGGATTTTTTCAGTATTATGATTCCACCACTCAAGGACTACATATAGCAACTATTTTTGAATAATTATCATTTTATTGTATCAAGACAATATTTGAGCTCTGTTTCCCATTGCATATATCTTTTGTTTATGAAATATTGTTACCAGATGTAAATTCACTAAGCCTAACAAATATGTTTTTTGGCTTGGTCTCAGGTGCCAGTGCCTGCCGCAGTTCCGTGGACCGCTCTGTCAGCTGACCCTCCGTAGTTTCCATGGCAATGGATACACTTGGTTCCCTCCAATAAAATTCTGCTCTGAGATCCATCTATCTCTGGAGTTCATCAGTGACCAGTCGGATGGGATTCTATTGTACCACGGATTGGTGTCCAACCAGGACGCAGAGGATTCCTTGTCTGTTGGTAAGAGAGGCTTAAGGGCCATTACCAGGGGCGGACTGACCATTTGGAACTTTGGGCATTGCCCGAGGGCCTGGGGTCAGTAGGGGGCCCATAAGATGCCCCTGGTACCTTTTTCATAGGCTTTTTTGAGTTTGGGCAAGGACACAGGGGCCCCATGATCCCCTATTGCCTGGGGGCCCCATGAGTTGTCAGTCCGCCCCTGGCCATTACCATACTATGACAGCAGGGAAACTGTGTTAGACTGACAGCATGGCACATAGGCATGGAGCCCCATCTGGCCCCTACTGTTGCTCCTACCCCTTCCCAGCCTGAGTGCTGCTGTGCAAGGGAATAAACAGATAGAATAAGGTATTCATAATGTTCATTTAAAAGATTTTAACACGTTTCTCAGAAAGTACTGAAGCCGCTCCGTCAGTCCAGGGCAGGTCTGGAGAAATGAGCTGTGGCCAGGTTGCGATGTTTGGCTGAGTGGTTTAAAGGGGCATTACTACACTATGACAGCAAGGAAACTATGTTAGACTGACAGCAAGGCACATAGGAATGGAGCCCCATTTGGCCCCTAGTGTTGCTCCTCCCTCCTCCCAGCCTGAGAGCTGCTGTGCAAGGGACAAAGGAGACAGAGTAAGGTATTTATAATAACTGTATCTAAATGTACATTTAAAGGATTTTAGAAACATAGAAAAGTGTCGACAGACAAAAAAACCCCCAAAAAACAAAAAAAACAAACAAGTGGCCCATTGAGTCTGCCCCAAAATGTTAACATATTCCTTAGAAAGTAGTAAAGCTGCTCTGTCCATCAGGTTGCGATGTTTGGCTGAGTGGTTTAAAGGGGCATTACTGCACTATGACAGCAAGGAAACTATGTTAGACTGACAGCATGGCGCATAGGAATGGATCTCCATTTGGCCCCTAATGTTGCTCCTCCCTTGTGAGAGCTGCTGTGCAAGAGACAAAGGAGACAGAGTAAGGTATTTATAATAGTTGTATCTAAATGTACATTTAAAGGATTTTAGAAACATAGAAAAGTAACAAAAGGCAACCCCCCCCAAAAAAAAAACAAGTGGCCCATCGAGTCTGCCCCAAAAATGTTAACATATTCCTTAAGCAGGCCATAGACCGGTCGAAAACCGGCCATTTTTTTAAAAAAAATGAAAAATCAGTTGTTCGATCGGCCAACGTTACCACCAACAGTAAAAAAATCTACCGATTTTCGTCCCGTCTACGGCCGGCATTTAACCCCATAATTACTTCTGTCCCTGCAGAGAGCTCCGCTATTATATTTTACATGAAAGTCTTGTGGTTGCAACAATGTATCCATTTGTATCCATTTCAGACACAGATGTTTTTATTTGGATACAAATGGATACATTTGTTGCAACCGCAAGACTTTTTCATGTAAAATATAATAGCGGACTGGAATTCTTCTTCTTTTTCTGCTGCTTCTTCTTCTTTTTCTTCTTCTGTTTCTTCTTATTATTATTTAGTTCTTTTTCTTCTTCTTTTTCTTCTTCTACTTCTTCTGTTTCTTCTTATTATTATTTTTCTTCTTTTTCTTCTTCTTTTTCTTCTTCTACTTCTTCTGTTTCTTCTTCTTATTATTTTTCTTCTTCTTCTTCTGTTTCTTCTTATTATTATTTTTCTTCTTCTTTTTCTTCTTCTTATTTTTCTTCATCTTCTTTTTCTTTTTCTTCTTCCTCTTCTTATTTTTCTTCTTTTTGTTTTCTTCTTCTTTTTCTTCTTTTCTTTTTTCTTCTTCTTCTTTTTCTTCTTCTTGCAGGTCAGAGCTCATGCACAGATTTTTTATCGGTAAAACGATCGGCTGATTTGCCCATCATTGCCGGGAAAATTGGCCGATCATCAAAATCGGGCACGAATTTTCCAACATGGCCGATAAAAAAAATGTGCAAAAAGCCCGAAAAACGTCCGAACAATTAACCCACTAATGGTGCGAAAATCAGCAGATTTTTTTTCCGGCCGAAAAATCGGCTGATTTTCGACCTGTGTATGGCCGGCATTAGAAAGTACTAAAGCTACTCTGTCAATCAGGTTGTGATGTTCAGCTGAGTGGCTTAAAGGGGCATTACTGCACTATTACAGCAAGGAAACTATGTTAGACTGACAGCATGGCACAGAGGGATGGAGCCCCCATTGGGTCCTCAATACTTCCCTACTATTGGGACCTGTCTTTGACATTGTCCTGCCCCTGCTGGTCGGGAAGGGTATTCTATCACCCTTCAGTAGGCGGTTGATTAGTCTAACTCATCTAATCAGGGTCTCTTGTCTCCCCGCGTAGATATCATGCAGGGCGTACCGAGGC
Source organism: Staurois parvus (assembly GCF_062004578.1). Taxonomy (NCBI): domain Eukaryota; kingdom Metazoa; phylum Chordata; class Amphibia; order Anura; family Ranidae; genus Staurois; species Staurois parvus. The sequence goes on along the minus strand of NW_028319682.1, from coordinate 184,164 downwards.
TGACGATCAGACAAGCTGGCGGCATCCTGCTACAGCTCCAGCTACCGGAGAGTGTGAACGTGAGCGACAACGGCTGGCATCGACTCGACATCAAGCTAAAGAACAAGGTGAATCCTTTATTTTAACTACGACTTTAATATTCAGAGTCGCTGAAAGAAATGCGATTACACTGACGCTGATTTATGCACAAAGGAGACATTGCTGGCAGCAATCAATCACATCTCTCCTTTGAATTTTTTTCATTCTGCGGTGAAAAGTGACAGTTGCGATCTGAATAGTTCCCGTGGGTAGCGCCGTCACACGGATCCAGATTTTTTTTTTTTTAATTAGAGCCCAACTCTTCCAGTAACTTGGAACGTAGAATTAAAATATCTCTAAAACCAAAACCTTTATTTTTTCCCGAGTTGGAAAGAGTTAGTCTAGATCAGGGGCGGACTGACCATTTGGAAACTCAGGCACTGCCCGAGCGCCCGGGGTCAGTAGGGGGCCCCATGAGATACCCCTGGTACCTTTTTAATGGGCTTTTTTGAGTTTGGGCAAGGACACAGGGGCCCCATGATCCCCTATTGCCCAGGGGCCCCATGAGTTGTCAGTCCGCCCCTGGTCTAGATTCACATCTAGGCATGTTGGGAACGCGGGCAAAAATCACGAGGAGAAATGCACTGCCTATTTAGCAGACGTGGGGCGGTGCCATGAATGGAGAGATTTCCTTTCATTTCCTGTTGGACCTGTTCCTATGATCGTCAGCTCCATCTATTGGCCATAATGTGGTATTTTCCTGAAATACTCCAATCAAGAAAATACTGCATTACGGCCACAGGATGGTGCTGACACTCACAGGAAAGTAACACATTTGACCCATTACAGGGATTATTTCTTTTCTTTTTAAAATAGACCCCCTTGGTGACATGTGTTTCTTTTAGGCCGTGATGTTGACTCTGGACCACTGTAGTTCAGCCATCATTTCTGAAAAGGAAGGAGTCGGCAAGAGGTTATTATCGGAGGACCGCGCAATATGCGAAGCCCAAGGAGCGATGGTGCAAGAGTGGAGGTAACAAGGAAAATTGTCACCTGTTTATGTCAGAACTTTCTGAGTTCCATGCTGGAAAGATCTGAAATCCAATGAATGACAGGGGCAGGCCAGACAGTAAGGTTGGGGAGGAAAGGGGCTAGATGCTGCTGGATGTCTTCCAGCCAAGAAATGAGGGGGGGGGGTCTATCTGACTTGTTGCAGCTTCCAATGCACATTGTGAGAAGCTTACAGTGTGCAGAAAAATCAGAGTAAGCAGAAGGTCCACTACACATAGCATAAGCTGTGTAACGGCACATTGTAGAGCCTGCAGTCCTCACCTAAGCAACCCCCTACCTTGTTAGCAGAGGCAGACTGACTATGCGGGCACTTGGACACTGCCCGAGGGCCCGGGGTCAGCAGGGGGCCCCATGAGATGCCCCTGGAACCTCTCATAGGCTTTTTCATAGGCTTTTTTGGGTGTGGTTTGAGTGTGGGCAAGGACACAGGGGCCCCATGATCCCCTATTGCCTGGGGGCCCCATGAGTTGTCAGTCCACCCCTGCTTGTTAGCCTACAAAAAAGACACTCCCAACCGCAAGCCTGATTTCAAATTTTAGACCAGAGGTCTCCAAACTTCTCAAACAAGGGGCCGGTTTGTGGTCCTTCAGACTGTAAAGGGCCGGAGTGTGGCCAGTGGGGATAGAAATAGTTACATGGCCTCAGAGATGGTGGTCATTAGGAGGAAGAGTAGTGCCCCACCATTGGTAATAATTGGAGGAATAGTACCACATAAGTGTTATCAATAGTGCCCCATTGTTGGTGTCAGTGGGAGGAATAGTGCCCCATCATTGGTATCAGTGGGAGGAATAGTGCCCCATCATTGGTGTCGGTGGGAGGAATAGTGCCCCATCATTGGTGTCAGTGGGAGGAATAGTGCCCCATCATTGGTATCAGTGGGAGGAATAGTGCCCCATCATTGGTATCAGTGGGAGGAATAGTGCCCCATCATTGGTATCAGTGGGAGGAATAGTGCCCCATCATTGGTGTCAGTGGGAAGAATAGTGCCCCATCATTGGTGTCAGTGGGAGGAATAGTGCCCCATCATTGGTATCAGTGGGAGGAATAGTGCCCCATCGTTTGTGTCAGTGGGAGGAATAGTGCCCCATCATTGGTATCAGTGGGAGGAATAGTGCCCCATCATTGGTATCAGTGGGAGGAATAGTGCCCCATCATTGGTATCAGTGGGAGGAATAGTACCCCATATTTAGTGTCAGTGGGAGGAATAGTGCCCCATCATTGGTATCAGTGGGAGGAATAGTGCCCCATCATTGGTATCAGTGGGAGGAATAGTGCCCCATCATTGGTATCAGTGGGAGGAATAGTACCCCATATTTAGTGTCAGTGGGAGGAATAGTGCCCCATCATTGGTATCAGTGGGAGGAATAGTGCCCCATCATTGGTATCAGTGGGAGGAATAGTGCCCCATCGTTGGTATTAATGGGAGAAATAGTACCACATAAGTGTTATCAATAAAGCCCCATCGTTGGTGTCAGTGGGAGGAATAGTGTCCCATCATTGGTGTCAGTGGGGGGAATAGTGCCCCATCATTGGTGTCAGTGGGGGGAATAGTACCCCATCATTGGTGTCAGTGGGGGGAATAGTGCCCCATCATTGGTGTCAGTAGGAGGAATAGTGCCCCATCATTGGTGTCAGTGGGGGGAATAGTGTCCCATCTTTGGTGTCAGTCGAAAGAATAGTGCCCCAACGTTGGTGTCAGTGGGAGGAATACTGCTTCATGTCATTGGGAGGAATAGAGCCCCAAGGGCCGGATAAAGGCTAGCAAACGGCCACATCTGGCCCTCGGGCCGCAGTTTGGAGACCCCTGTTTTAGACCAAATAGTTTTTCTTTTGAATAGAGTAGAGAAGTAGCAATGTAACTCACTCCTGGTTCCAGAGGTGGGGCACAGAAGGTGATGGAAAATGTTCACACGGGGTCAGAGACAGCAAAAAACTAATAAATTGAATTTATAAAAAACATAGTATAAAAAATCTAAATCTATATATATATAGATTTAGATTTTTTTATACTATATTGTGTGTGTGTATATATATATGTATATACAGTTGTGTTCATTATAATTAGAGATGAGCGAATCGAACTTGGCGAAGTGGAATTCGTTTCGAATATTAGGAAAAACTCGATTTGCATCGAATCCGAATTTTAGCAAACTTCGGATGCACGAATCGAATTTTCCCCGATCAGCCGGCAAAAGTGTCACTGCAGAGAGCTCCGCTATTTCTGACAGTTCTCTGACAGTTCTGACAGTTCATTTACAGCGGTTGAAACATTGTATCTATTTGTTTCCATTTAGGATACAGATGTTTTTATTCGGAAATAAATAGATACAATGTTTCAACCGCTGTAAATGAACTGTCAGAACTGTCAGAGAACTGTAAGAAATAGCGGAGCTCTCTGCAGTGACACTTTTTGCTGTACTGGAATTCTTCTTCTTTTCATTCTTCTTCTTCTTTTCATTCTTCTTTTCATTCTTCTTCTTCTTTTCATTCTTCTTCTTCTTTTCATTCTTCTTCTTTTCATTCTTCTTTTCATTCTTCTTTTCATTCTTCTTCTTCTTTTCATTCTTCTTCTTCTTCTTTTCATTCTTCTTCTTCTTTTCATTCTTCTTTTCATTCTTCTTCTTCTTCTTTTCATTCTTCTTTTCATTCTTCTTTGCATTCTTCTTTGCATTCTTCTTTGCATTCTTCTTCTCATTCTTCTTTTCATTCTTCTTCTTCTTCTTTTCATTCTTCTTCTTCTTTTCATTCTTCTTTTCATTCTTCTTCTTCTTTTTTTCATTCTTCTTCTTCTTCTTTTCATTCTTCTTTTCATTCTTCTTCTTTTCATTCTTCTTCTTCTGCTTTTCATTCTTCTTCTTCTTCTTTTCATTCTTCTTTTCATTCTTCTTCTTCTTTTCATTCTTCTTTTCATTCTTCTTCTTCTTCTTTTCATTCTTCTTCTTCTTTTCATTCTTCTTTTCATTCTTCTTCTTCTTTTTTTCATTCTTCTTCTTCTTCTTTTCATTCTTCTTTTCATTCTTCTTCTTTTCATTCTTCTTCTTCTGCTTTTCATTCTTCTTCTTCTTCTTTTCATTCTTCTTTTCATTCTTCTTCTTCTTTTCATTCTTCTTTTCATTCTTCTTCTTCTTCTTTTCATTCTTCTTCTCCTTCTTTTCATTCTTCTTCTTCTTTTCATTCTTCTTCTTCTTCTTTTCATTCTTCTTCTCATTCTTCTTTTCATTCTTCTTCTCATTCTTCTTTTCATTCTTCTTCTCATTCTTCTTTTCATTCTTCTTCTTCTTTTTTTCATTCTTCTTCTTCTTTTTTTCATTCTTCTTCTTCTTCTTTTCATTCTTCTTTTCATTCTTCTTCTTCTTCTTTTCATTCTTCTTCTTCTGCTTTTCATTCTTCTTCTTCTTCTTTTCATTCTTCTTTTCATTCTTCTTCTTCTTTTCATTCTTCTTTTCATTCTTTTTCTTCTTCTTTTCATTCTTCTTTTCATTCTTCTTCTTCTTTTCATTCTTCTTCTTCTTTTCATTCTTCTTCTTCTTCTTTTCATTCTTCTTCTCATTCTTCTTTTCATTCTTCTTCTCATTCTTCTTTTCATTCTTCTTCTCATTCTTCTTTTAATTCTTCTTTTCATTCTTCTTCTCATTCTTCTTTTCATTCTTCTTCTTCTTTTCATTCTTCTTCTTCTTCTTTTCATTCTTCTTCTTCTTTTCATTCTTCTTCTTCTTCTTTTCATTCTTCTTTTCATTCTTCTTCTTCTTCTTTTCATTCTTCTTTTCATTCTTCTTCTTCTTCTTTTCATTCTTCTTTTCATTCTTCTTTTAATTCTTCTTTTCATTCTTCTTTTCATTCTTCTTCTTTTCATTCTTCTTCTTCTTTTCATTCTTCTTCTTCTTCTTCTTTTCATTCTTCTTCTTCTTCTTTTCATTCTTCTTTTCATTCTTCTTCTTCTTCTTTTCATTCTTCTTCTTCTGCTTTTCATTCTTCTTCTTCTTCTTCTTCTTTTCATTCTTCTTTTCATTCTTCTTCTTTTCATTCTTCTTCTTCTTCTTTTCATTCTTCTTCTTCTTCTTTTCATTCTTCTTCTTCTTCTTTTCATTCTTCTTTTCATTCTTCTTCTTCTTTTCATTCTTCTTCTTCTTCTTTTCATTCTTCTTTTCATTCTTCTTCTCATTCTTCTTTTCATTCTTCTTTTCATTCTTCTTCTCATTCTTCTTTTCATTCTTCTTCTTTTCATTCTTCTTCTTCTTTTCATTCTTCTTCTTCTTCTTTTCATTCTTCTTTTCATTCTTCTTTTCATTCTTCTTCTTCTTCTTTTCATTCTTCTTCTTCTTTTCATTCTTCTTTTCATTCTTCTTCTTCTTCTTTTCATTCTTCTTCTTCTTCTTTTCATTCTTCTTCTTCTTCTTCGTCGTGCCCCGTGACTGCCCAAATGAGTGAAGTGTGCGGTGATTCTAAGATCGACGGCACTCATCTGCATGTCATACTGACTGTCAGTATTATTTCTCTTCCCCAGCAGACTCCAAGGGCATTTAAATTAAAGGTACAGTGTTCTGCACTAATATAAAGGCTCTCTGAAGCCTAGAAACCCTTTAAATAAGTTAAATTCGCGGCAAATAAATTCGCATCGAATCAAATTTCTCCCGCAAATTCGGCGAATCAGCCGAATCAAATTTTTGAATAATTCGCTCATCTCTAATTATAATAGCAGTGTGTTGAAAAAAGTGAATAAAGCTGAAAATCCTTCTAATAGCTTTTATTTCCATCCACACAAATGCATTGGGAACACGACACATTCTATTCCAAATCACAACATGAAGAAAAATACATCAAATTTGTGTTGTTCCTCTAAAAAAATGGAAGAAAAGTGAATATTAGACGGTTCAAAAAAATGGCAGTGTTTGTATTCTTCTTTACAAACTCAAACATTCACTATATAAACTGAGAAATGTTTGAAGATTTTGCTTTCCTTTGAATGACTTCATGAATATTTGGTTGTAGTCGCACTGTTTCTGAGAACTGCTGTACATCTGTGTTGCATGGAGTCACCCAACTTCTGGCCCCTGTGATCAGGTATTTCAGCCCAGGATGATTGGACCACATTCCACAGTTCTCCTCTATTTCTTGGTTTTGCCTCAGAAACGGCATTTTTGACCTCACTAATAGAACTCCACACGGCTATTATTGTGAACACGCCCCTTTCAATGAGTGATTCAATGACACAGAATCAGCAGCATGCATGTCATGACTGTGGGGTCTGTTGGATTTCTATTACTCTACTACACCTGCTAGGAAATTATTTGCCATGTAGAAATATCATTGCTACCAAAAACAGTGATTGATCCGGTTAGTGATGTCTGACTGCTATTATTTTCAACATATATATATATATACACATACATATATATACATATATACACATATATATATATATATGCACACACACACATATATATATATATATATATATATATACATATATATTTACACATATATATGCATATACAGTGGGGATCGAAAGTTTGGGCACCCCAGCTAAAAATTTGTATTATTGTGCATAAAGAAGCCAAGGAAAGATGGAAAAATCTCCAAAAGGCATCAAATTACAGATTAGACATTCTTCTAATATGTCAACAAAAGTTAGATTTTATTTCCATCATTTACACTTTCAAAATAACAGAAAACAAAAAAATGGCGTCTGCAAAAGTTTGGGCACCCTGCAGAGTTAATATCTTGTACTGCCCCCTTTGGCAAGTATCACAGCTTGTAAACGCTTTTTGTAGCCAGCCAAGAGTCTTTCAATTCTTGTTTGAGGTATCTTTGCCCATTCTTCCTTACAAAAGTCTTCCAGTTCTTTGAGATTTCTGGGCTGTCTGTCACGCACTGCTCTTTTAAGGTCTATCCATAGATTTTCAATTATGTTGAGGTCAGGAGATTGTGAAGGCCATGGCAAAACCTTCAGTTTACGCCTCTTGATGTAATCCCCCGTGGATTTCGAGGTGTGTTTAGGATCATTATCCATTTGTAGAAGCCATCCTCTCTTTAACTTCAGCTTTTTCACAGATGGCATCCACTTACCATCCAAAATTTGCTAAAATTTTATTGAATCCATTTTTCCTTCTACTCGTGAGATGTTCCCTGTGCCACTGGCTGCAACACAACCCCAAAGCATGATTGATCCAACCCCATGCTTCACAGTTGGACAGAGGTTCTTTTCATTAAATTCTGTGCCCCTTCTTCTCCAAACGTACCTTTGCTCATTCCGGCCAAAAAGTTCAATTTTAACCTCATCGGTCCTCAGAACTTGTTTCCAAAATGCATCAGGCTTGTCTATATGTTCATTTGCAAAGTTCAAATGATGATTTTTGTGGTGAGGACGTAGAAGAGGTTTTCTTCTGATGACTCTTCCATGAAGACCATATTTGTACAAGTATCTCTTTATAGTGGAATAGTGTACCACAACTCCAGTGTCTGCCAGATCTTTCTGGAGGGATCGTGCAGTCAAACGTGGGTTTTGAATTGTTTTTCTCACAATCCTGCGAGCTGTTCTGTCTGATATTTTTCTTGGTCTTCCAGATCTTGCTTTAACTTCCACTGTTCCTGATGACTGCCATTTCTTAATTACATTCCGAACAGAGGATATTGACATCTGAAAACGCTTTGCTATCTTCTTATAGCCTTCTCCAGCTTTGTGAGCGTCAACTATTTTCAGTTTCAGTTTTCTAGACAACTGCTTAGAACAGTGGTTCTCAACCTTTCTAATGCCGCGACCCCTTAATACAGTTCCTCATGTTGTGGTGACCCCCAACCATAAAATTATTTTCGTTGCTACTTCATAACTGTAATTTTGCAGTGGGAGGAATAGTGCCCCATCATTGGTATCAGTGGGAGGAATAGTGCCCCATCATTGGTGTCAGTGGTAGGAATAGTGCCCCATCATTGGTATCAGTGGTAGGAATAGTGCCCCATCATTGGTGTCAGTGGTAGGAATAGTGCCCCATCATTGGTATCAGTGGTAGGAATAGTGCCCCATCATAGGTGTCAGTGGGGGGAATAGTGCCACGTCATTGGTGTCAGTGGGAGGAATAGTGTCCCATCACTGATGTCAGTGGGAGGAATAGTGCCCCATCATTGGTATCAGTGGTAGGAATAGTGCCCCATCATTGGTGTCAGTGGTAGGAATAGTGCCCCATCATTGGTGTCAGTGGGGGGAATAGTGCCCCATCGTTGGCATCAGGGGGAGCAATAGTGCCCCAACATTGGTGTCAGTGGGAGGAATAGTGCCCCATCGTTGGTATCAGAGGGAAGTATAGTGCCCCATCGTTGATGTCAGTGGGAGGAATAGTGCCCCATCGTTGGTGTCAGTGGGAGGAATAGTGCCCCATCGTTGGTGTAAGTGGGAGGAATAGTGCCCCATCGTTGGTGTCAGTGGGAGGAATAGTGCCCCATCATTGGTGTCAGTGGGAGGAATAGTGCCCCATCGTTGGTGTCAGTGGGGGGAGGAATAGTGCCCCGTCGTTGGTGTCAATGGGAGGAATAGTGCCCCATCATAGGTGTCAGTGGGGGGAATAGTGCCCCATCATTGGTGTCAGTGGGGGGAATAGTGCCCCATCATTGGTGTCAGTGGGAGGAATAGTGCCCCATCATTGGTATCAGTGGGAGGAATAGTGCCCCCATCATTGGTGTCAGTGGGAGGAATAGTGCCCCATCATTGGCATCAGGGGGAGCAATAGTGCCCCAACATTGGTGGCAGTGGGAGGAATAGTGCCCCATCGTTGGTATCAGAGGGAAGTATAGTGCCCCATCGTTGGTGTCAGTGGGAGGAATAGTGCCCCATCGTTGGTGTCAGTGGGAGGAATAGTGCCCCATCGTTGGTGTCAGTGGGAGGAATAGTGCCCCATCGTTGGTGTCAGTGGGGGGAGGAATAGTGCCCCATCGTTGGTGTCAATGGGAGGAATAGTGCCCCATCATAGGTGTCAGTGGGGGGAATAGTGCCCCATCATTGGTGTTAGTGGGGGGAATAGTGCCCCATCATTGGTGTCAGTGGGGGGAATAGTGCCCCATCATTGGTGTCAGTGGGGGGAATAGTGCTCCATCATTGGTGTCAGTGGGGGGAATAGTGCCCCATCATTGGTGTCAGTGGGGGGAATAGTGCCCCATCATTGGTGTCAGTGGGAGGAATAGTGCCCCATCACTGGTGTCAGTGGGAGGAATAGTGCCCCATCACTGGTGTCAGTGGGAGGAATAGTGTCCCATCACTGGTGTCAGTGGGAGGAAAAGTGCCCCATCATTGGTGTCAGTGGGAGGAATAGTGCCCCATTACTGGTGTCAGTGGGAGGAATAGTGCCGCATCATTGGTGTCAGTGGGAGGAATAGTGCCCCATCATTGGTGTCAGTGGGGGGAATAGTGCCCCATCGTTGGCATCAGGGGGAGCAATAGTGCCCCAACATTGGTGTCAGTGGGAGGAATAGTGCCCCATCGTTGGTATCAGAGGGAAGTATAGTGCCCCATCGTTGATGTCAGTGGGAGGAATAGTGCCCCATCGTTGGTGTCAGTGGGAGGAATAGTGCCCCATCGTTGGTGTAAGTGGGAGGAATAGTGCCCCATCATTGGTGTCAGTGGGAGGAATAGTGCCCCATCGTTGGTGTCAGTGGGAGGAATAGTGCCCCATCGTTGGTGTCAGTGGGGGGAGGAATAGTGCCCCATCGTTGGTGTCAATGGGAGGAATAGTGCCCCATCATAGGTGTCAGTGGGGGGAATAGTGCCCCATCATTGGTGTCAGTGGGGGGAATAGTGCCCCATCATTGGTGTCAGTGGGGGGAATAGTGCCCCATCATTGGTGTCAGTGGGGGGAATAGTGCCCCATCATTGGTGTCAGTGGGAGGAATAGTGCCCCATCACTGGTGTCAGTGGGAGGAATAGTGTCCCATCACTGGTGTCAGTGGGAGGAAAAGTGCCCCATCATTGGTGTCAGTGGGAGGAATAGTGCCCCATCACTGGTGTCAGTGGGAGGAATAGTGCCCCATCATTGGTGTCAGTGGGGGGAATACGGCCCCATCATTGGTGTCAGTGGGAGGAATAGTGCCCCATCATTGGTGTCAGTGGGAGGAATAGTGCCCCATCATTGGTGTCAGTGGGAGGAATAGTGCCCCATCATTGGTATCAGTGGGAGGAATAGTGCCCCCATCATTGGTGTCAGTGGGAGGAATAGTGCCCCATCGTTGGCATCAGGGGGAGCAATAGTGCCCCAACATTGGCGTCAGTGGGAGGAATAGTGCCCCATCGTTGGTATCAGAGGGAAGTATAGTGCCCCATCGTTGGTGTCAGTGGGAGGAATAGTGCCCCATCGTTGGTGTCAGTGGGAGGAATAGTGCCCCATCGTTGGTGTCAGTGGGAGGAATAGTGCCCCATCGTTGGTGTCAGTGGGAGGAATAGTGCCCCATCGTTGGTGTCAGTGGGAGGAATAGTGCCCCATCGTTGGTGTCAGTGGGAGGAATAGTGCCCCATCGTTGGTGTCAGTGGGAGGAATAGTGCCCCATCGTTGGTGTCAGTGGGAGGAATAGTGCCCCATCGTTGCTATCAGTGGGAGGAATAGTGCCCCATCGTTGGTGTCAGTGGGGGGAGGAATAGTGCCCCATCATTGGTAATAGTGACACCAATGATTGGGCACTATTCCTCCCACTGACACCAATGATACTTACCTTGCTGACCCCTGCTCCAGCCTGGGCTCGCTTGCTCCCTCCCTCTCCCATGGTACAAACACTTACCGGTTAGATGGCTTCCTTCTCCGGCCGCTTTCCTCCTCTTCACTCGCTCGTGCTTCGCGGTGCCGCTCGGCTCCTCCTTTCCAAGCTCCACCTCTTCGCCGGTGATTGGCCGCCTGTGTGCCTCTCTTGAGCTACAGTTCCGGCGGCCAATCACCGACGAGGAAGGATTGATCCCGGGGGTGTGTCCAGATGACAGGGACGGCATGTCATCCCGCCCACACCTGCAGACGGATCAAGGAGCGGTGTCTCGGTTCCTAAGGCCATCGGAAATATGTGTTTTCCGATGGTCTTAGGCGACCCCTGGGAAAGTGTCGTTCGACCCCCAGGTTGAGAACCGCTGGCTTAGAAGAACCCATGGTGCTGATTGTTGGGGCAAGGTCAGATGAGTCTGGGCATTTAAAACCTTTGAGAATGACATCACCTGGTCTTCCCAGACGATGACTGAGAACAATCCATGACACTGGCAGGTCTCAGCTTTGCAAAGGGGGCAGTGCATGCTATAAATTCTGCAGGGTGCCCAAACTTTTGCAGACGCCATTTTTTTGTTTTCTATTATTTTGAAAGTGTAAATGATGGAAATAAAATCTAACTTTTGTTGACATATTATAAGAATGTCTAATCTGTAATTTGATGCCTTGTGGAGATTTTTCCATCTTTCCTTGGCTTCTTTATGCACATTAATACAAATTTTTAGCTGGGGTGCCCAAACTTTCGATATATACATATATATATATATACACACATACACATACAGTTGCAAGAAAAAGTATGTGAACCCCTTGGGATTCCGTGGAATTTTGCATGAATTGGGCATAAAATGTGCTCTGAACGTCATCTAAGTCACAACAATAGAAGAACACAGTCTGCTGAACATAATACTACACAAACATTAGATGTTGCCATGGTTTAATTGCACATAACATGTAAACATTCACAGTGCAGGGAGGAAAAAGTATGTGAACCTTTGGACTTAATAACTGGTTGACCCTCCTTTGGCAGCAATAACCTCAACCAAACATTTCCTGTAGTTGCAGATCAGACCTGCACAACGATCTGGAGTCATTTTGGACCACTCCTCTTCACAAAACTGTTTCAGTGTAGCAATATTCTTGGGATGTCTGGTGTGAATCGCACTCTTAAGGTCATGCCACAGCATTTCAATCAGGTTGAGGTCAGGACTCTGACTGGGCCACTCCAGAAGGCGTATTCTGTGCTGTTGCAGCCATTGTTTTGTTGAATTACTTGTATGCTTTGGGTCATTGTCCTGTTGCATCACCCATCCTCTGCGGAGCTTCAGTTGGCGGACAGATGGTCGTACGTTTTCCTGCAAAATGTCTTGATAAACTCTGGAATTCATTTTCCCATCAATGACAACAATCCGTCCAGGCCCTGAGGCAGCAAAACAGCCCCAAACCATGATGCTCCCTCCGCCATGTTTCACAGTGGGGATGAGGTTTTGATGTTGGTGTGCTGTGCCTTTTTTTCTCCACACATAGTGTGTGTTCTTCCCAAACAACCCAATCTTGGTTTCATCTGTCCACAGTATATTTTGCCAGTAGTGCTGTGGAACATCCAGGTGCTCTTTTGCAAACTTCAAACGTGCTGCAATCTTCTTTTTGAACAGCAATGGCTTCCTCCGTGGTGTCCTCCCATGTACTCCATTTTTGTTTAATGTTTTCCTTATTGTAGATGTGTCAACAAAAATGTTAGCATGTGCCAGAGATTTCTGTAGGTCTTTAGCTGACACTCTGGGATTCTTCTTTACCTCATGCAGCATTCTGCGCTGTGCTCTTGCAGTCATTTTTACAGGACGACCACGCCTAGGGAGAGTAGCAACAGTGCTAAACTTTCTCCATTTGTAGACAGTCTGTCTTACCGTGGACACATGAACATCAAGGCTTTTGGAGATACTTTTGTAACCCTTTCCAGCTTCATGCAAGTCAACAATTCTTGATGGGAGGTCTTCCGAGAGCTCTTTTCTGCGAGGCATGGTTCACATCAGACAGTGCTTCTTGAAACCAGTAAACCCAAAACAGGTGTGTGTTTTTTAAGGGCAGGACAGGTGTCAGCAACACATCCAATATCATCACACTGATTGGAGTCAAGGTTGGCTCACTCCTGGCTCCAATTAGCTCTGGGAGAAGTCATTAAGCTAGGGCCTCACATACTTTTTCCTCCCTGCACTGTGAATGTTTACATGTTATGTGCAATTAAACCATGGCAACATCTAATGTTTGTGTAGTATTATGTTCAGCAGACTGTGTTCTTCTATTGTTGTGACTTAGATGACGTTCAGAGCACATTTTATGCCCAATTCATGCAAAACTCCAAGTAATCCCAAGGGGTTCACATACTTTTTCTTGCAACTGTATATATATACACACATACACATATATATATATACACATACATATACATATATATTATTATTATTATTATACAGTATTTATATAGCGCCAAAGGGTTTGCTGAGCGCTGTACAATAGTGAGGGGGACAGAACATGAGACAATACAATACACGATGGGTTCAAGGGCCCTGCTCTTTCGAGTTATACAGTTGTGTTCAAAATAATAGCAGTCAGACATATATAAAACAAATCTGTCATCTAAAACAAGTCATATATATATAAAACAAATCTAATGATTTATAAAATACAATATAATATATAATATATAGAAAAAGGAATAAATATAATTTATAAAACACATTATATAATATACAAAAACTAATCATTATGATTTATAATATACAATATAAAAAATGAATATAGTATATAATTTGGAAAATACAATATAACATAACAAAATAGTAAATATAAATTCTAAAATATAATAATAATAAAATTAATACTAATATTATTATGTAATGTTTATTATTATGAAGCCACCAATATAAATGGGACTTTTCAGGCAGGGGAATTTCCAGCATGGCTGCATATTGAAGAGCCATTTTTGCATACCTTTCCTGGTGGATTTACATTTTGATTCATTCACCACCCCCCCCCCCCCTGGTTTTTATTTAGAGTTTGGAATCCGCACCATGTTCTGCAGCTGGGTGGGAATAAGGAATCACCTTCTCATCGCCACCTACAATTGGCCCATTTCAAAGGATGTCTACGTAACTTTATCATTAATAAACAGGTAAGTGAGGTTAAAGGTAATGCTGAAAACTATATTTTGACCACTAAAATGATCCAAAAATGAATATATATATTTTATTAATTTATGAAACTCCCTGCCTGAACATGTCAAGGTTTGCTCCTCATTTACTTATTTATTTATTTTACATGGCTAATAACCAAGATGTTTGACCTCGGCGCCCCCCTGGAATCCATTAACAGCTCTGTGGGTTGCACATTGTGTGATGTCATCGGCTCACATTCTGCTCCTTGTGAGACTCGGACACATTGTAGTGGAGATGCCGGAACCTCCAGCTGTGGCTGCCTTCCTGGTGACAACAGACATGAATGTGAAAGAGGTAATGTATCATGGTGACATGTCCTAGATGTGCCCATACAAAGGTTGCGTCAGATCTAATAATAACAAAGCCTACAGTCTGACAGATGTCCTCTGGTATATTGGGCAGTGTGATTGTTGCTCCTGAACTTGTGTCCAGCATCATATGGATGATAGACACAGCGGTGAGGAAGGAGGGGTAGCAGAGGGTTGGGGTTGGAATTGGGGCCTGCAGAGCTGTGATATCCATATTCACATATCTTCTACATCTTGGAAGAGAAATGAAAGGATGGGGGTGACTATAGGGGTCTGGGGGAAATAGGAAAGGATGGAGGTGACTATAGGGGTCTGGGGGAAATGGGAAAGGATGGGGGTGGCTATAGGGGTCTGGAGGAAATGGGAAAGGATGAGGGTGGCTATAGGGGTGTGAGGGAAATGAGAAAGGATGGGGGTGGCTATAGGGGTCTGGGGGAAATGGGAAAGGATGGGGGTGACTATAGGGGTCTGGGGGAAATAGGAAAGGATGGGGGTGACTATAGGGGTCTGGGGGAAATAGGAATGGATGGGGGTGGCTATAGGGGTCTGGTGGAAATAGGAAAGGATGGCGGTGACTATAGGGGTTTGGGGGAAATAGGAAAGGATGGGGGTGGCTATAGCGGTCTGGGGGAAATAGAAAAGGAAGAAGCAAACATCAGGTTGGGGTTGGAATTGGGTGGCTATAGGGGTCTGGGGGAAATAGGAAAGGATGGGGGTGACTATAGGGGTCTGGGGGAAATAGGAAAGGATGGGGGTGGCTATAGGAGTCTGGGGGAAATAGGAAAGGATGGTGGTGGCTATAGGGGTCTGGGGGAAATAGGAAAGGATGGGGGTGGCTATAGGGGTGTGGGAAAAATAGGAAAGGATGGGGGTGGCTATAGGGGTCTGGGGGAAATAGAAAAGGAAGAAGCAAAAATCAGGTTGGGGTTAGAATTGGGGCCTGCAGAGCTGTGATATCCATATTCACATATAATCTACATCTTGGAAGAGAATGGAAATGATGGGGGTGGCTATAGGGGTGTGGGGGAAATAGGAAAGGATGGGGGTGGCTATAGGGGTCTGGGGGAAATAGGAAAGGATGGAGGTGGCTATAGGGGTCTGGGGGAAATAGGAAAGAATGGGGGTGGCTTTAAGGGTCTGGGGGAAATAGGAAAGGACGGGGTGGCTATAGGGGTCTGGGGGAAATGGGAAAGGATGGGGGTGGCTATAGGGGTCTGGGGGAAATAGGAAAGGATGGGGGTGGCTATAGGGGTCTGGAGGAAATGGGAAATGATGGGGTTGGCTATAGGGGTCTGGGGGATATAGGAAAGAATGGGGGTGGCTATAGGGGTCTGGGGGAAATAGGAAAGGATGGAGGTGGCTATAGGGGTGTGGGGGAAATAGGAAAGGATGGGGGTGGCTATAGGGGTCTGGGGGAAATAGGAAAGAATGGGGGTGGCTTTAAGGGTCTGGGGGAAATAGGAAAGGACGGGGTGGCTATAGGGGTCTGGGGGAAATGGGAAAGGATGGGGGTGGCTATAGGGGTCTCGGGGAAATAGGAAAGGATGGGGGTGGCTATAGGGGTCTGGAGGAAATGGGAAAGGATGGGGTTGGCTATAGGGGTCTGGGGGATATAGGAAAGAATGGGGGTGGCTATAGGGGTGTGGGGGAAATAGAAAAGGATGAAGATAGCTATAGGGGTCTGGGGGAAATAGAAAAGGATGGGGGTGTCTATAGGGGTCTGAGGGAAATAGGAAAGGATGGGGGGGGTATAGGGGTCTGGGGGAAATAGGAAAGGATGGGGGGGCTATAGGGGTCTGAGGGAAATAGGAAAGGAAGAAGCAAAAATCAGGTTTGATGTTTTGGGTACAGGAGGTAATAGTATGCAGGCATGGGAATGAAGCAATCCAAGAGTGTTTCATAAATGAAATATCTCCACACCCATGAGCTTGTTGAATTTCCTATCCATTGGAACGTTGATTGTGAGCCAGGTCTTCTCAAACCAAGATCAATACCTGACCTCACAAATAGGCCCAAATTCCCACAGACACACGACGAAATATTGTGGCAAACCTTTCCAGAACTGTGGTGGTAGTGTGCTGGGGAGAACATAATAATGACCGTAGTTTTTGGAAAGGGATGCCCAACTTTATTACATAGGAGTGATGATCAGGTATCTGCAAACCTTAGAGCAGTCTTTCTCCACCAGGGTTGCTCCTGAAGTTGCTAGGGTAGGGGTTCCTTGAACCAAAAGACACTTTCTGTCTTTCCTTAACCATCAACCACTGACCTCAGTTATTTTTTTAGCTATTTGTAAAGGAGGGTCAGCCTTCCTACTGGTCAGAAATGTAAGGGGATCATTTTCCATTTACCAATAATATAAGGGAATCCTTCTCCCAATGGCCATCAATGTATGGGACCGTTACACTGACCATCAATGTAAAGAGACTTTTCTCCACTAAAACCAATGTAAAGGGCCACTATGATTTTCACTTTCTTTTTTTGTCCATCATTATTTCATGTTTAATAGTGAATGTGATTTTGGGTTATAGAGATGGGGGGGGGGGGGGCAAATACACTAGGTATGCCATTTTCCTTTATTTTTATCTATTATTATATCTACAACTTACCCAAGAAAATACAAAGGGAAGA
The DNA here is from genome assembly GCF_062004578.1 of Staurois parvus. NCBI lineage: Eukaryota > Metazoa > Chordata > Amphibia > Anura > Ranidae > Staurois > Staurois parvus. The sequence goes on along the minus strand of NW_028319682.1, from coordinate 167,196 downwards.
TGGAAGCGCACGCTGAGAGCTGCTCGATTTCAAATATGACAGGGAAGATTCAGCTTCACCCCTCCCAAACCATTCCCTCTAACATGTTTCATCCATCAAGGGCTTAATCTTAGGGAATCCAAACCCATGATTGATGGATGAAACGTGTTAGAGAGCGTGGTTTAGGAGGGGATGGTACTGAAACCTCTCTGTCCTATGTGAAACTGAGTGCACTTCCATCTTCCCATTGTATGTTTCAAGGTCAGGGGTTAGGCTCTGAGGCAGGGGCGGACTGACCAATCGGAAACTTGGGCAATGCCCGAGGGCCCGGGGTCAGTAGGGGGCCCTATGAGATGCCCCTGGTACCTTTTTCATAGGCTTTTTTGAATTTGGGCAAAGACACAGGGGCCCCATCATCCCCTATTGCCCGGGGGCCCCATGAGTTGTCAGTCCGCCCCTGCTCTGAGGCCAGTAGCTATAGCAGTAGAGAGGCTCCCACCAACGAGCTGGAAAAGTGCAGCAGCACACACAAGCTCACCCGAGGTGCGGAGTCTAAGCACTACTCGGTAGTCACCAGAGCTCCTGATGGTGGAGATGGGTTTTACTTCGTGTTAGTACCAGGTCGCGGTCCACAGGATCGCCCCATCAGGAAGTGAGCAAACTGCGGTCCAGTACCAGATCTAGCGGGTAGGGATCAAATAGAAGCAAAGTCAGTAAACAAGCCAAAATGTCACAAGTGGTCACAGGTTGGGATCAAGTGGAAGTGGAAGTGGAGTCGAGGAACAAGCCAAAGGTCGAGAATGAATGGTAATGGAATTCCGGAAAACTGCAGATATGCAAAGGCACAAGATATCGGCTGGAAAGCAAAAAAATCTGACAAACAGGAAGTTCAGAGACATGGCTTCAATCAGGAAGTTCATGGAGGAGCAAGGAGTTCAAGGTTCACCCAAAACAAGACACAAGGCTAGAAGGTCCAATGGATCAGACAGGCAGCTGTTTGACATCTCAGGTGGCCCAACAAGAAGAGCAATACAGCAGAGGTTGTGGGTTCAGATCCCTATCCTGACACAAGTGTGGCAAAAACATGGAGAAATGCTGCATTGGAGTATAATACAGATACTGCAATAGATAATGCCTCATACAATGCCTTCCCTTTATTCATAAATCCCCCACCATTACCATACCCCATGCTGTCATTTCGTGTTATGCATTTTGTCTGCTTATTATTTTTTTTGTAGAAATTAGTTATTCTCTTAATTGATATTGACTGAATCCTGCAGATGATACAGAACACCTCTTCCAGCCTGGCGGCTTCATACAATACAGGTTCTCTCACACGTTTCACCCACAAAGGACACATTTCCAGGCAATGGTGAGAACACGTCAGTCTCACAGCACAATCCTCAGCCTGTTCTCCAGAGACAGAACCGAGTACATTTTTCTGCAGGTAGGTGGAAGTAGAAGACTATCCCAATAGTAATTCTGTGGTCTGATTGCATAGTTGCCTTTGTCTTTGATAATCAGGTATCTCCTTACAGGGCTGGTGGATATTCCTAGGAGCTGGGAGATAGGAGAGATGGTCCCATTACTATAGCAGGCGTTCACAAATAATAGTTGTAACTCCATGGTTAGAAAATGGTGGCATACATAAACAGGAGGCAGAGGGGCTGTGTTTACCCTTGCAGCTCCAGGTTGTCCTGGGTTTTTGACATTTGTACCTGGAAATATATGTACCTTCCTGATTCTGAAAACTGAAACATTTCAAAATAAAATGTCTGGTGTTGGCATGTTGCATTAACTGTTCAATGCGTGTTGTACCCAGCATGGCTCAACCTGGAGGAAGTGTCTGTAAACATTCTCATATATCCAGGCCATGGCATATCGACTACCAGTTAGACACGTCCAATTTGACTTGTTCTGTAATGTTGAAGATGTTTTGTAGCTTGTACAAGCCACTTCTTAAGTTCCAGTGGGTGTCAGGAAAATACCCCGTTTATATCCAGGTAGCACCAACACCTTGATCCAGTTAAGGAAAAGAGACATTCTTTAGAGGACAGTGAGGTTCTCAGTTTGGACAGGAAGGACAAATGGTTTTTAAGAGGCATCAAAGAGGCCATCTACATTAAACTGTAACAACCATCATTGACAGCCTAAAAATGACCCAAAAAGTGAACCTTCAGAGATCGCCACTGGAACCAACTTGCTGGAGTATATGGGCCTTGTCTTGGAGTGTTCCCTTCCCAGGAAAAGCTTTGGTCTCTCTATTCTTGGAGCTGAGAAGTAGAGCAGATCCAATCTTTGGCAGAACTACACATTCTATCCTTGTTAGCCTTGTACATTCCAGACGTAGACAGTTTGCAGACAGATTTACAAAGCTGGCAGTTCCTGGACTCAAGAGAGTGATTCCTACACCTGGACACATCCAATATGACTTGTTCAAATTGGAGTAGCTTGTATAATCTACTCATTAAGTTCCTGTGAGTGTCAGGAAGATACCCCAACATTTATATTCAGGTAGCAGCAACACCTTGATCCAATTATGAAAAGGGGCATTCTTTAAAGGTTCACATTTTGGATAGAGAAGATAACTGGTTTGCAAGAGGGGTCAAAGAGGCCATCTACATCAAATTGTAACAACCATCGTTGAACAGTGGTGGGGAGCTTCAACCCCGTCTTCATCTGTCTTCCACACATAACCCATTTTAACATCTCTACCCTAGAGTTTTGATATTTCATACCTTCAGCCAGACACCACAGATTGGATTATGTAACCAGAACAGGTTGGTTCCACAATTTTCCCACCTTCTGTGCTTTCCTTAGACATCAGCCTTTCCATGATATAACTGCTGGGGTACTTTCCTGACACTCAGTACTGAAGAAGTGGCTTGGACAAGCTATGTCTTCAACATTACAGGACAAGTCCAATTGAATGGGACTACTACTAGGACAACCTGGAAATTTTTAGGGTGTCATGGCCTTAAGGGCAACAGGGATCCTTAGTTGGGGGAGAAACCTGCTATACACCTGGGTAATCTAAACTGAACATATGATGCAAAAATGCATTACCTTCACTTAAAACCCCATGTCATAACCAGAGGTATAAGCAGCTCATATTATATTCAAATCTTGACTTGTCCTACAAAAGTCAAGTTTAGCCCCAGAGTAAGGCTGTTAAATAAATTCAAATTTAAGTTCCTTGCAACTATGGAAAACTGTGAGCACCTTGAAAATATCCTGGCAATGACAACCCCAGTTCCCTTTAAAATGTTGGAAAAGTAAAAATTTTTGATGGAAACTATTTTTGCCTCCTTTCCAAAAGGTGGTACATGGCATCCTCACGGCTTCATATAATATCGGCGATGGTGACTACATAGCGAAACTCACCAGCCACAGACTGGATTCTGGGGAGTGGTGTGAAGTCAGTTTGGAGCGGCTTCAGAATGAATTCACTCTGCGTATGAGCGGCGGATCAGAACACGGCGAGGTCACGGTGGCGCATGGCACATACAAGGAAATTAAAGTAGATCCAAGTTGTGTTTTCCTAGGGAGCAGCAATACGGAAGAGCCAAGCTTCCAAGGTATGCCCCACAAACTTAAAAGCATGGTAGGCCACAATAATCGCAACACCACCTTGTGTTAAATTTCATACAGAGAACCTGGAGTGTATTTATATATACACTTTAAAGCTGAACTCCATTTATTGATGCAATCAATACAGTTGCATTGATGTGTGTCTTTTGGGTTTTTCTCGAATTCGGCTATAAAGTTTAGAAAAGTTTTCCTTTCTCATCTATTGAGGTACAAAGAGAGTCTCAAATCTTCAGGTGATTCCATCGCCTACAATTTGACTGGACACTGGCAAACAAATATACTATAGGTCGGTTCAGGATAACCCCTTCCTTTTACTAACACGCCTTAGTTTTTTGTTAGTGTCCTAGGAGGATGGGCATCATTAGTATAGCTGTGTGGTTGTAAAGAAAAACCTTTTATTTTGCTGGACATTTTTTAGCCTTTACCTTTTTTTAGACCAAGACTACGCACTGCTGAGGTCTCCAACCGATAGTGATTTGGAAAGGTTGCACCCAGTCTAGCTTTAGACGGCATCCAGAACCCACTGGACTAGAAGTTACAATGATATCCTGCAAGTGAACCTTCAGAAATCACTGTTGGAACCAACTCATTGCATGGAGTATCTGAGACTTTTCTTGGATTGTTCCAGCCTCAGGAGAAGCCTCAGTCTCTCTGGTCTTGGGGCTGAGAGGTAGAGCAGATCCATTCTTTGGAAGGAGTACACATTCTTTAGAGTTTACGCTGTTGCTCAATATCTCCATCTCCCAGTGATTTGGTAAGGTTGTTCCCAGCCTAACTTTAGATGGCATCCAGACCCCGCTGGACTAGAGTTTACAATGATAACCTGAAAGTTAATTTTTAGAAACCACCACTGGAACCAACTCATTGTGTGGAGTATCTGGGCCTGGTCTTGTTCCTTTCTCAGGAGAGGTTTCTTCATGCTTCCTTGTTAACCTTGTACATACCAAATGTAGACAATTGGCAGACAGAGTTACTCACTGGCAGTTCCTGGACTCAGAGTGATCCCTACACCTGGAGGTGTTCCTGTATCATAGGTGGGTGGCACAGGATGTGGACCTGTAGGTCTCTAAAACAAACTACACAGGTTTGTATCCATGTGCAGGGATCCACTGGTGGAAGCAGTAGATCCCTGGTGCCCAAAATGCAGCCCTTTGGTATTTGATGTGCGACCCTTGGACCTCAGCAGTGTAGTGGGAACTTTGATTAGGCTCATTTCCTCTCTTAGGTCTGCAGTTCCTCTCAGACGTCAGATACACTCACCGGCCACTTTATTAGGTCCACCTGTTCAGTTGCTTGGTAGCACAAATGGCTAATCAGCCAATCACATGGCAGCAACTCAATGCATTTGGGCATTTGGACATGGTGAAGACGACTTTCTGAAGTTCAAATCAAGCATTAGAATGCAGAAGAAAGGGGATTCAAGTGACTTTGAATGTGGCATGGTTGTTGGTGCCAGACGGGCTGGTCTGAGTATTTCAAAAACTGCTGATCTACTGGGATTTTCACGCACAACCATCTCTAGGGTTTACAGAGAAAGGTCCGAAAAAGAAAAAATATCCAGTGAGCGGCAGTTGTGTTGAGGAAAATGCCTTGTTGGTGTCAGAGGAGAATGAGCAGACTGGTTCGAGATGAGGCAACAGTGGACTAAAATCTCTTAGAAATGTTTCCAACACCTTGTTGAATTTATGCCAGGAAGAATTAAGGCAGTTCCGAAGGCAAAGGGGGTCCAATCCGGGACTAGCAAGGTGGACGTAATAAAATGGCCAATGAGTGTCTAATGAACATTATGTGCAGCCTTTTGATGATGTCATGGGCCACATTAGCTCATAGGTTGGCAACCACTGTTGAAGATGCTCTGGTGGCACCATAAGATCTGTACATCTTGACTCTTAGTTCTACCAGATAAACATACTCTTAGTACTTTTCTGCTTCAAAACTAAGGCATGCCATTCGGGGGTCAGGTTGTCTTAGGCTGGCTGCGTTTTTTTTTTTTCATTTGCCAGTGTCCAGTCTTCTTATAGACAACAGTGTAACCCAAAGGTTTAAGATTTATTGGGGTTGATTTACTAAAACTGGAGAGTGCAAAATCTGGTGCAGCTGTGCATGGTAACCAATCAGCTTCTAACTTCAGTCTGTTCAAATAAGCTGCCAAAAAAAAACCTGAAAGCTGACTGGTTTCTATGCAGAGCTGCTCTCCTGGTTTAGTAAATTGACCCCATTCCGTCCATCAATGGACCCCAAGAAAATAATTTTACAGCGAGTACAACAAATCCTGTGTTATTGCTCGACCTTATGCATTTGTGCTTGTATGGGCTTGTATAGGGTAATTCCAGCTAAATACTGTATGTAGGTGGGACAAAATGACTACAGAACATATTCCGACTATAGTATACAGAGGAAGAGGGGGAAGTGTCCTGTAGTCAGGGGCGGATTGACCATTTGGAAACTCGGGCACTGCCAGAGGGCCCGGGGTCAGTAGGGGGCCCCATGAGATCCCCCTGGTACCTTTTCCATAGGCTTTTTTGAGTTTGGGCAAGGACACAGGGACCCCATGATCCCCTATTGCCCGGGGGCCCCATGAGTTGTCAGTCCGCCCCTGCCTGTACCCCTAACATACTACCTGTCCTAGGGTAACAAAGCTACTCCTCCATAGATACAGTACAATGAGTGAGTGTTGTCACCCTAGGTCTGAAAGTGTTTTACTGATAGAATCAGCAGGTGAAAATTAAGGGAAAAAAACAAAAAAAACTCAAAGGTAATGCAGCCACCACATCTAAAGGCTAGTAAGCCACAATATAGTACATTTTTGTTTCTGAGTTTAGATACCCTTTCAGATGTTTGATTTTCTTTAGTCTGTATTGACAGGGAAACTGATGACTTGTACTCAATGTCAATAGGCTGCATGAAGGACGTAAGACTGAATGGCTACAGACTGCCCATGGAAAACCAGTCCAGCTCTCCGGCAACCATGGTTAAGAAGCAAGGGGTGAGCAGAGGGTGTACCTCTGACGTCTGCAGGAGCGCTCCTTGTAGCCGGGGCTTTGTCTGCACTGACATGTGGATGTTACACGAATGCAGGTAAGACTGTCTTCTACCGGACCGGCAACTGGCAAGGCTTGCATGCTTCATTGGCTTCCTGTGTTGTAGGAGGGTGCTCTTCAAAGTGAACCTGTCAGACTAGTATGGACGTTGACAATGCATACTATTTTTCTTAAATGTGCAAATTTTTGTCCTCGCTTGACCGTTTGGAATCCTTAGTGGAACAAGAAAGCACTGACATACAGTTGGGTGTGGCCATTGGATCAGTGGTGCTCCTTTTTTAACCAAAGAGACAACCCAACGGCCAACTCAAGGAACGCACATAGCAGGCTGAAAAATGCTGCTGCTAATTACAAGTTCTGTTGATGGCAGGATCTCTAGAGATAATACCTTGCAATAGATTCACATGTAACCATTTGCTTTAGAAAACTGTATCTAGTGACATGAAGCCAAACACACTGAAAAACTGATTTTGGGTTCATAAACTTTAACCACTTCTTGACCGCGTTATAGCTGAATGACGGTTACAGCGTGATCATCCAGTTCTGGGAAGGTGTCATATGATGTCCTTCCAGAATGTGCCTGGCTGTGGCTGTGATTGCGGTGTCCTTTGGACACAGCTGATCACATGACACAGTAAAGGACAAATCACAGATGCCTTTTACCATGTGATTAGATGTGTCCAATCACAGCTGATCACCATGTAAACACACTTGCCGTTTATTGGCCGTACTTTCCTCACGCTGTCACAGCATGAGGAAAGTACTGCCGATAACTGGCAACTGTGAAATGATTCATCTACACTGATAATCAGGGCCCTGATTATCAGAGCCGATTGTCAGTGCTGCCCATCAGTGCTGGCAATTTGTGCCGTCAGTGCTGCCTGTTAGTGACCATCAGTATCGCATATCAGTGCAGCCTCGTCAGTGCCCACCAGTGTCGCCTCATCAGTGCCTATCAGTGCAGCCTCTTCAGTGCCTCCTCATCAATGCCCACCAGTGCCGCCTCATCAGTGCCTATCAGTGCAGCCTTATCAGTGCCTCCTCATCAGTGCCCACCAATGCCGTCTCATCAGTGCTTATCAGTGCAGCCTCATCAATGCCATCTCATCAGTGCAGCCTATCAGTGCCCATCAATGCTGCCTCCTCAGTGCCCTGATTATCATTGCAGCCCCATGCAGGTTGTCAGTGCCCATCAGTGCAGCCTATCAGTGTATCCTCATTAGTGCCCATCAATGCAGCCTCATTAGTTCCCATCAGTGCACCCTCTCAGTGTATCCCCATCAGTGCCAATCAATGCAGCCTCATTAGTTCCCATAAGTGCAGCCTCATCAGTGCCCATCAATGCAGCCTCATTAGTTCCCATCAGTGCAGCCTCATCATTTCCGATCAGTGCACCCTCTCAGTGTATCCCCATCAGTGCCAATCAATGCAGCCTCATTAGTTCCCATAAGTGCAGCCTCATCAGTGCCCATCAATGCAGCCTCATTAGTTCCCATAAGTGCAGCCTCATCAGTGCCCATCAATGCAGCCTCATTAGTTCCCATCAGTTCAGCCTCATCATTTCCGATCGGTGCAGCCTATCAGTGTATCCTCATCAGTGCCAATCAATGCAGCCTCATTAGTTCCCATCAGTGCAGCCTCATCAGTGCCCATCAGTGCAGCCTCATCGACGCACATCAGTGAAGTAGAAAAATTACCTGTTTGCAAAATTTTTTAATAGAAACACAGAAAAACATTTACTTTTTTTCAAAGTTTTTGGTCTTTTCTCATTTATAGTGCAAAAATAAAAAACCCAGTGATGATTAAATACCACCAAAAAGAAGCTCTATTTGTGTGATAAAAATTTCATATGAGTGTTGCATGACCGCGCAATTGTCATTCAAAGTGCAACAGCGCTGAAAGCTGAAAATTGGCCTGGGCAGGAAGGGGGTAAAAGTGCCCGGTAGGCAAGTGGATTAGCTTGAGTTTGGCGTTAAATTTGCCGGCACACAATGCTAACATTTTTTTTCGTACTCCTCTGTTATTTAGCTGCCCCCCAGGGTACCTGTTGATAGAGAACGTCACTGGCCAGTGGTGCCTGTATACGGTGTGCGCTCAAAGCCCGTGCAAATATGGCACCTGCATACCGCGATCGGACGCCGAGTTCTCCTGCCTCTGCGCACAGGGATTCGCTGGAAGCAACTGCGATGTCACCCTTTACACCCTGGACCCGGGATCCACGCTCAGCACTTTCCTCATCACCTGCATTGGCTCCACCGCCCTGATCGGTAAAATTCGAAATGCTTACAAACGTTTGTTTCTTTGGCTACATTGTAACAAGACAGAACAGCATTATATCATTTATTATGGAGCATGCAACGGGTGGAGCTGGGACACCCAAAACTCCCAGGTGGACAGAAACAGAGTTGGGTATTTTGGCAGGGAGATGTCACTGATGGAGTATCCAATGTCAAGGTCAGGGTCAGGGTCAGGGGACCCTTCAAGTATCACATGTTGGTGGACTCTTACTTTAAGACATGGAAGCTAATTGGATACTATATATTGCAGTCAATATTCTTCAATATTTAAAGGCCAGGCCAGAAAACTATCGCAAAGTAGTTTTTGAAGAAGAGATCTAATTGGTGGCTCTAGATTTGCCCCCCTCCCTTACCACTTCTTACCTTTCCGCCCAAGGTCAGCGCCTTACCTGCCCATACCTCACCCCAGCCTTGGATAGCAAATACATGATTGTCTACAGAGCTGATGTAACAGACAGAACATCCGCTGACCCTGCTTATGTTCCTCCCTGCTGTAGCTGTGATTGCCGGTGCTGTACTTCTCTCCCGCTGCAAGAAGAAGAAGAGGATGAATGAGGGCGTCTACCATGTGTCCGCTTATCACGATGAACCCGAGGACACCAGGCAGAACATCTTCCATTACAATGAGGAGGGAGGCGGCGAGGAGGATCAGGTGAGCTCATTGTGGTTTTCCAGTGATAAAGCCAACAAAACGTCCATTGCTCGGTGTGCGGGACGGGGACACTATAAGAAGGAGAGAAAAGAGAGAGTAGATGGGTGTGAGAATGGGGGGGGGGATGACAGCGGACAGAAGGTGGCAAGAAAGAGAGAAAAAGGAAAAGAGAAAAGGGGGGAGAGAGAGAATGAGAGAAGAAAGAGGCACATGTGGGGGAGGAAGGTGGAGGAAGAGAAAAAGAGTGAGGGAGATGGGGAGGAGGAGAGAAAGGAGGGGAGAGGGAGAGTGAAAGAGAAGGGGAGAGGGAGACTGGGGGAGAAGATGGCGGGAGGGGGGATGGTAGATGGAAAGGAGGGGAGAGGGAGAGAGAAAGGAAAGGTGAGCTAAAGAGAAACAGAGGGGGGAGAGGGAGACCAAGGAGGTGGGGAGAAATGAGGAGAGAGGAGGAGAGGGAAATGATGGGGAGGGAGATGGTGGGAGAGGGAGACGATGAAGGAGGAGGTGGTGGGAGAGGGAGACAGCTGGGTGGAGGAAGGAGACAGTGAAACAGAGGAGGGAGAGGGAGACTGAGGAGGGGGGAGAAATGGGGAGAGAGAAGAAGGAAATGATGCGGAGGGAGATGGTGGAGGAGGAGATGGTGGGAGAGGGAGATGGTGGGAGAGGGAGATGGTGGGAGATGGTGGAGGAGGAGATGGTGGGAGAGGGAGACGATGAAAGAGGAGATGGTGGGAGAGGGAGACGGTGGAGGAGGAGATGGTGGGAGAGGGAGATGGTGGAGGAGGAGATGGTGGGAGAGGGAGATGGTAGGAGAGGGAGACGATGAAAGAGGAGATGGTGGGAGAGGGAGACGATGAAGGAGGAGGTGGTGGGAGAGGGAGACAGCTGGGTGGAGGAAGGAGACAGTGAAACAGAGGAGGGAGAGGGAGACTGAGGAGGGGGGAGAAATGGGGAGAGAGAAGAAGGAAATGATGGGGAGAGAGATGGTGGAGGAGGAGATGGTGGGAGAGGGAGATGGTGGGAGAGGGAGATGGTGGAGGAGGAGATGGTGGGAGAGGGAGACGATGAAAGAGGAGATGGTGGGAGAGGGAGACGGTGGAGGAGGAGATGGTGGGAGAGGGAGATGGTGGAGGAGGAGATGGTGGGAGAGGGAGACGATGAAAGAGGAGATGGTGGGAGAGGGAGACGGTAGAGGAGGAGATGGTGGGAGAGGGAGACGGTGGAGGAGGAGATGGTGGGAGAGGGAGATGGTTGAGGAGGAGATGGTGGGAGAGGGAGACGGTGGAGGAGGAGATGGTGGGAGAGGGAGACGGTGGAAGAGGAGATGGTGGGAGAGGGAGACGGTGGAGGAGGAGATGGTGGGAGAGGGAGACGGTGGAGGAGGAGATGGTGGGAGAGGGAGATGGTGGAGAAAAAGATGGTGGGTGTCACATACCTGGTCGAAGAGCCTGATGGACTCTGACCATATCAAAGCAAGAGTACCAGATGGACACCAGTGAGCAGGAACCAGGAGCAGGCTGGCACTGGGGACAGCAGACAGGCCCAGGCTGGTAGCAGACAGGCATTGAGCAGCACCAGTGGAAAATAAGCAGAAGCAGCAGGCAGTCTAGCAGCCTATTCAGATGAATCGGGTCATACACAGGCAGACAGATCAGGTGGAGATGCGTAGGCAGCAGCAAAGTCAGGCCGAGTCGGTAACAGATCAGTGGAGCAGCAGCAGCAGCAGCAGCAGCAGCAGCAGCAAGGGGTTAAGGCAGAAGCGAGGTCAGAGGCAAGCCGGGGTCAGTGCAGGTGGAGTTCAGGAGTAGTCAAGACAAGTCAGGTCAGTAACAGCAGCCAAATGCACAGTAACAGGTTGCAGGTATGCACAGGAATGCTGTAGACAAGACAAACTGAAGCATAGCATAGATTCATAGATTCAGTTTAAATAGCCCACTTGGCGCCAATGCGAGCAACAGATGTACGCGTAAGCAACAGATAGGCGCGCGTGAGCAACAGATTGTACACATTTCCTACGTGCATGTAAAGGAACGCGAATTAGCCTTTGCCTATGCATGGGACGCCATCCAGAGGAGCCATCCTGTCTGCTGGTATGCCTTTTCTGATAGTGGGAGAGGGAGATGGGGGAGAAGGAGATGGTGGGAGAGTGAGATGGCCGGGTTGGGGGGGAGTGGACATGGTGGGAGAGGGAGACGGTAGAATAGGAGATTGTGGGAGATGGTGGAGGGGGAGATGGTGGGAGAGGGAGTAGGTAACGGAGATGGTGGGAGAGGGAGATGGTGGAGAAGGAGATTGTGGGAGAGGGAGACGGTGGAGAAGGAGATTGTGGGAGAGGGAGACAGCCAAGTGGGGAAAGGAGATGGTGGGACAGGGAGACAGTGGAGAAGGAGATGGTGGGAGTGGGAGATGCCCGGGTGTGGGAGGGAGATGATGGAGATGGTAGGAGAGGAAGACAGTGGAGAAAGATGGTGGGAGAGGGAGACAGCCGGGTAAGGGAGAGAGACTGTAGAGTAAGAGATGGTGGGAGAGGGAGATGGTGAAGGTGGAGATGGTGGGGGAGGGAGACGGTGGAGAAGGAGATGGTGGGAGAGGGAGACAGCCAGGTGGGGGACGTAGATGTTGGAGGAGGAGATGGTTGGAGAGGAAGACAGTGCAGATGGTTGGAAAGAAAGACAGTGGAGAAGGAGATGATGGGAGAGGGAGACAGCCAGGTGGGAGAGGGGGAGTGGAGAAGGAGATGGTGGGAGAGGGAGATGGTGGAGTAGGAGATGGTGGGAGAGGGAGACGGTGGAGAAGGAGATGGCGGGAGAAGGAGACAGTGGAGAAGGAGATGGAGGGAGAGAGAGACAGACGGGTGGGGAAAGTTGACAGTGGACGAGGAGATGGTGGGACAGGGAGACAGTGGAAAAGAAGATGGTGGGAGAGGATAAGGTGCGGGAGGAAGACAGAGGAGGAGGAGATGGTGGGAGAGGGAGACAGTAGAGAAGGTGATGGTGGGAGAGGGAGATGACGAAGGATGGTGGGAGAGGAAGGATGGTGAACAAAGAGATGGTGGGAGAGAGAGATGGTGAAGGAGGTAGTGGGAGAGGGAGATGATGGAGAAGGAGATGGTGGGAGAGTGAGACAGCCAGGTGGGGAAAGTAAATGGTGGGACAGGGAGACAGTGGAGAAGGAGATGGTAGGAAAGGGAGATGACAATGTGGGGAGGGATACAGTGGATGAGGAGATGGTGGGAGAGGAAGACAGTGGAGAAGGAGATTGTGGGAGAGGGAGATGGCCGGGTGTGGGAGGGAGATGGTGGAGATGGAGATGATAGGAGAGGAAGACAGTCGAGAAAGATGGTGGAAGAGGGAGACAGTGGAGAGGGAGACGGTGGAGATGGAGGTGGCTGAGTGGGGTAGGGAGATGGAGAAGGAGAGGGTTGTAGAAAGACAACTGGGTGGGGTAGTGAGATGGTGGTGAAGGAGAGAGAATCAGAGGGATGGAAACAAAAAAGAGGGAGACAGTGAGAGGGGAGAGAAAGTGGGTGGGTAGAAGGGGATGTGAAAGAAAAAGAAGGGGAAGAAGGAATGGAGAACTAACTGGCTCTGTGTGAATAGTACAACGTTTGGACCGGTTACTGGCGATCTCTTTCATCATGTAAGCTGCTCCGGGATATTGGAATTTCCATGGCAGAGAACTGAAGCAAGGTTTTTTTTTTTTGTGAATCTGCTGCAAGGCTTCTTCCCTGGAGATCCTGCAAGTAGCAGCACTTCCTGTTGTGGGCTGACAATGTCAATTCATGGCCTTGCAATTGGTAGCAGTGTTGTAACCCCCCCCCCCGCATGCACTTCACCCTGTCCTGTTAGCAGACCTGATAGCGGCCAAATGAAAGCACGCATGTTGCAGACGCCATGTTCCGTGTTTCTGTTTTCTGTCCATTCTATATGATAGTCCTATATAGTAAATTTTAGAAAGTCATTTTATGACGAAAGGCGGGCATAGAGAAGCCGAACTGTGATAGGCTAGTAATGGGTTAAACCGTAACCCGCCATCTTTTTCCAGTCGAAATAAAAGTTTGTGGTTCTCCAATCAGCTCTAATTACTGTGATTATTCCCCCGCAGGACGCCTTCAACATGACAGACCTCCATCTGTCTCTGCGGAACAGCCCGGCGCCGTCTCTCGGCAGGAGGGTGAAGGATCGCCGCGTCCACAGCCCCCTGAGCTACGACTACGACCCGACTGACCGCCAGAAGGCTCCATCGAGAGCGCCAGCGTCCAGGCTGAGCTGCTCCTTTACCAGCGGAGATTTCGGGCAGTACTTCTACGACGTCTGTCAGGACGCCGTCTACATGCACTCCTCCTGCGACAGCTTGAAGGTGTACGACACGGAGGGGGTCGGCTCCAGCGCCGGCAGCCTGAGCACGCTGGCCTCGTCCGGGGTGGAGTCGGATCTGGAGTACGAGGACGTGAGAGCGTGGGGGCCCAAATTTTACTATCTCAGTAAACTTTATTCCTACACGGAGGACGACGATTCGCAGTGAAGGGTGGGGGGGGGGGAGGAGGGAGACGGGCGCACCGCCGCGGCACATCCATGCAACGCTCGTCTGCACAAAGCGAAGACGGACGGCAACACCGACACTCGTGATAAATTGCTACAATAAAAAATATATCTTGATTTTAATAGCACAAACTTCAGTGCAGACGAGGCAGAACTTTTTTTTTAGGAAAAAAAAAAAAAGCCGCGGCATTGTTTGCTTGACCACAGAGCTGACGCTCTATCAATTCACTATCAATGCAAGGCTTACAAGCGCTGCGGGAACCTTCAGGAACTTTGTAAGTTGTGACAACCCTTTCGGTGACCCCCTTAAAGTGTATGTCCAGACAAGAAGTTTTCTTTTTTTTTTTTAGTTATGGATGCAGAGGGGAGGGGTTAGAACTCCTGTCGGGTCTTTACTGCTATCCAGGGCTTCCTATAGAGTGGACCTCTGACCTTCCCTTCCATCCTGCAGTTGGACCGGCTCCTCTCCTGCAAGGGCTTCCTCTGATTTCGCTGCACACTGTTTCACCAGACAGGAAGCGCTAGAAAATCTGCAACGGGGCTACAGGCAGAAATAAAAAAAAAAAAAAAAAGTCGGGGTTCTAGCTCTATTTTAATTTTATTTTAAAGAATATCATTTTTATTTCTGTCTGTGTCGCCTGTTGGAGATCGTCGCTCATTTCTTGTCTGGTACAACTTTGTCAGCAGAACCCAGTGAGGGTAAATCGCTCTAACACAGCCACAGTTAGTAGTAAAAACCTGGCAGGGGTTCAGAAATTAAATTAAAAAAAAAACAAAAAAACCCCCCAAAAAAAACAAAACAAAAAACCCCCCCAAAAAATAAAAAAAAGACACCTTGCCTACTCTCCCGTCCTGACCACGGCAGTTTCACCAGACAGGAAGCGCTAGAAAATCTGCAACGGGGCCACAGGCAGAAATAAAAAAAAAAACAGTCGGGGTTCTAGCTTTATTTTAATTTTATTTTAAAGAATATCATTTTTATTTCTGTCTGTGTTGCCTGTTGGAGATCAACGCTCATTTCCTGTCTGGTACAACTTTGTCAGCAGAACAGGAAGTGAGGGTAAATCGCTCTAAAACAGCCTCAGTTAGTAGTAAAAACCTGGCAGGGGTTCGAAAATTAAATAAAAAAAACAAAAAAAAACCCCCAAAAAACAAAAGAAACGAAACAAAAAAACCCCCCCCAAAAAATAAAAAAAAGACACCTTGCCTACTCTCCCGTCCTGACAACGGCAGTTTCACCAGACAGGAAGCGCTAGAAAATCTGCAACGGGGCCACAGGCAGAAATAAAAAAAAACAGTCGGGGTTCTAGCTTTATTTTAAAGAATATCATTTTTATTTCTGTCTGTGTTGCCTGTTGGAAATCGTCGCTCATTTCCTGTCTGGTACAACTTTGTCAGCAGAACAGGAAGTGAGGGTAAATCGCTCTAACACAGCCTCAGTTAGTAGTAAAAGCCTGGCAGGGAATCGACAATTAAATTAAAAAAACAAACCCCCCCCCAATAAAACAAAACAAACCCCCCCCAAAAAAAACCACACTTTGCCTACTCTCCCGTCCTGACAACGGCAGTTTCACCAGACAGGAAGCGCTAGAAAATCTAGAATGGGGCCACAGGCAGAAATAAAAAAAATAAAAACCTGTCGGGGTTCTAGCTTTCTTTTAATTTAATTTTATTTTAACTTTATTTTATTTTAAAGAAAATCATTTTTATTTCTGTCTGTGTCGCCTGTTGGAGATCGTCGCTCATTTCCTGTCTGGTACAACTTTGTCAGCAGAACAGGAAGTGAGGATAAATCGCTCTAACACAACCTTAGTTAGTAGTAAAAACCTGGCAGGGGTTCAAAAATTAAATTTAAAAAAAAAAAAACCCCCAAAAAACAAAAAACACTTTGCCTAGGCAGACACTTTAAGCCATTTTTTTGTAGTAATCATTTTTTGTGTCTCACCCTTTAAATAAGTGGGATAGTTGGATGGCAAATATTGTGCTAGGATAGTGAATACTTCTTTTTAACGTGTTTAAAGGTCGTGGTTTAGTTTTTGTGGGAACTGAACGGTTGGCATCGACTTAAAAGTCAAAACACCAGAAAAAAAAAAAAAAATCTCTTCCAGGTGAACTGTACAAATTGCAAAGGTTTTTGACTGCAGATTCTTACCTGCTGCTGTGCTGTAGATAGGGAGATAAGCCGCTCCAGTGCACCTGCTGTAGAGTGCGAAGCAGGGGGTCCGACTCTTAGAACCAAGACCCCCCACACACCCCAGTATATCCTTTAAATCCTAACTCCAGCCAATTTTTTTTTTTTTTTAATTTTTGGGAGATTTTCTCTGACTTCCTGTCTCTGTGACACCTGTACAAGAAGTAGGGAGTGCGGGTGTCATCGGGACGGGAAGTAATTTTTTTGAATGCAAAAAGTTGAGTTTTTGGTTCTATAGACTTCAATGGAAATGCTGCAAGTAGGAATTGCGTTTTTGCATTTTTTTGCAAAAAAAATGTAAAAGATCCCCACCAAAAAAACGCAAAGTGCATTAAAAACGCAAAATAAAACGCAATGCAGAAACGGCTCAAGCGCCACCTGCATAGGCGTGAACCTAGCCTAATAGGGACGCAGATGGCAATTAAAATCAGACAGGTTTTTAACCCTCTCCTATAAATAAAAAAAAAAAAAAAAAAAAAAAACTATTTTGGCTGGAATTCGGTTTTAAGTATCTAACCAAAGATGGGACTCCTAGTGCAGGACTGTGCTGGGGATGGCTGCAATTTGATGTCCTGCTCTGTGCAAATGGTCACAGGATTAAATGAATTTAATAGGATGCAAAAATAATAAAATTTAAAATGTAAATAAAAATAAAAATATAATTTCAATTAAAAAAAAATCAGTCAAAAATTTTATTCAATGAAAATAAACTTAAATTAAAATAAATGTAAATTCAATGTAATGGAAAGCAAATTAAGGCAGGGGGTGGTTGCAATTTGCTCTGTGCACAATTATACAGGGGCTTAAATTAATTTAATGGGATGCAAATGATTACAATTTTAATCAAAATACATCTAAATGTAATTCAAATAAAATAAATAAAATTTAATTGAATTAAAAAATAAATTTCAATGAAATTAAAATAAATGTCAATTTAATGGGATGCAAATGAATGCAGAGGGTGGCTGCAATTTGAGGTCCTGTGCTGTGCAAATTTATACAGGGAATTAAATTAATGTAACAGGATGCAAATTAATAAAATGTAAATGAAAATAAATCTAAATGTAACCTAAATAAAAATATTTGTTAAAAATTTAATTAAATAAAAATACATTTAAAATAAATTTTTAATTCCTTCTGTACTGAAATGTATTGCAATTGTACTGTCTCCCTTATATTGTAAAGATGTGCGCAAACTGTTGGCACTATATAAGTCCTGTATAATAATAATAATAATAAATTAAATGTAAATTTAATGGGATGCAAACTAATGCAGAGGATGGCTTCGGTTTGATGTCATGCTCTGTGCAAGTTTATACAGGAGATTAAAGCAATATACTGTGATGGAATGCGAATTAATAAAATTGAAATTAAATCTAAATGTAATTTAAATAAAATAAAAATAATATTTACATTAAATAAATCAAAACTATATTAAAATAATACGTTTAAGTGTCAATTTAATGGGATGTACATGAATGCAGGGGATGGCTGCAATTTGAGATCCTGCGCTGTGCAAATTTATGCAGGGAATTAACTTAATGTAATGGGATGCAAATTAATAAAATATAAATGAAAATAAATCTAAATGTAACCTAAATAAAATAAATACAAATATTTATGTTAAAAATTAAATTAAATAAAAATACATTTAAATTAAATTAGATGTAAATTTAATGGGATGCAAATTAATGCAGAGGATGGCTTCAGTTTGAGGTTATGCTCTGTGCAAGTTTTTACAGGAGATTAAAGCAATATACTGTAATGGAATGCAAATTATTAAAATTGAAATTAAATCTAAATGTAATTTAACTAAAATAAAAATAATAATATTTACATTAAATAAATCAAAAGTACATTAAAATAATACATTTAAGTGTCAATTTAATGGGATGTAAATGAATGCAGGGGATGGCTGCAATTTGATGACATGCTCTGTGCACATTTATACAGGAGCTAAAATTAAGTTATTAGGATGTGAATAAAATTTAAATTAAATGAAATCTAAAAAAAAAAAAAAAAAAAAGAGGGACGGTGTTTTCCTCCCTATTTTTTCTTTTTTGGTTTACAAAAAACTAGGGATGTAGCAGTTTTGCATTTTATCCATATAAGATTAAATGGAATCTAAATGTAATTTATTGACTCTAATACAATTAAATAAAAATAATCATAAAATTTACATTAAATAAATATTTCATTTCTTAAAGTATAAATTTAAATTAAATGTATATTTAATGGGATACAAATGAATACAGGGGATGGCTGCAATTTGATGTTGTGTTCTGTGTAGATTTCTTGAAAAAAGAAGGAGCCAATTACAGTAGTGAGCAGAGAATGTTGGGAAATCCTGACCAAAGAGTAATGTTACCATAGTGGCAACAGGAAGGTAATATACAGTGCCTTGAAAAAGTATTCATACCCCTTGAAATTTTCCACATTTTGTCATGTTACAACCAAAACCGTCAATGTATTTATTGGGATTGGATGTGATGGACCGACACAAAGTGAAGTGGAAGGAAAATGAGAAATCGTTCTCAACATTTGTGACCAATAGATCTGTGAAAAGTGTGGCAGCATTTGTATTCAGCCCCCCCGGAGTCAATACTTTGTAGGACCCCCTTTGGCTGCAATTCCAGCTGCAAGTCTTTTTGGGGATGTCTCTTTGCACATCTGGAGAGGGACATTTCTGCCCATTCTTCTTTGCAGAATCCCTCAAGCTCTGTCAGATTGGATGGAGGGCGTCTGGGAACAGCAATTTTCAGGTATGGCCACAGATTCTCCATTGGATTTGGGTCTGGACTGTGACTGGGCCATTCTAACACATGAAGATGCTTTGATCGGAACCATTCCATTGTAGGTCTGGCTGGATGTTTCGGGTCGTTGTCCTGCTGGAAGGGGTCTCAAGTCTTCTGCAGACTCTAGCAGGTTTTCTTCTAAGACTGCCCTGTATTTGGCTCCATCCATCCTCCCATCAACTCTGACCAGCTTCCCTGTCCCTGCAGAAGAAAAGCATCCCCACAGCTTAATGCTGCCACCACCATGTTTCATGGTGGGGATGGTGTGTTCAGGGTGATGTGCAGTGTTAGTTTTCCACCACACATGGCGTTTTTGCTTTTAGGCCAAAAAGTTCAATTTTGGTCTCATCTGACCAGAGCCCCTTCTTCCACATATTTGCTGTGTCCCTCACATGGCTTCTCGTAAACTGCAAACAGGACTTATGGCTTTCTTCCAACAATGGCTTTCTTCTTACCACTCTTCCATAAAGGCCAGATTTGTGGAGTGAACGACTAATAGTTGTCCTGTGGACAGATTCTCCCCCCCGGGCTGTGGATCTCTGCAGCTCCTCCAGAGTTCCCATGGGTCTCTTGGCTGCTTCTCTGATGAATGCTCTCCTTGCCCGGCCTGTCAGTTTAGGTGGACGGCCATGTCTTGGTAGGTTTGCAGTTGTGCCATACGCTTTCCATTTTCGGATGATGGATTGAACAGTGCTGCGTGAGATGGTCAAAGCTTGAGATTTCTTTTATAACCTAACCCTGCTTTAAACTTCTCCACAACTTTATCCCTGACCTGCCTGGTGTGTTCCTTGGCCTTCATGATGCTGTTTGTTGACTAATGTTCTCTAACAAACCTCTGAGGGCTTCACAGAACATCTGTATTTATACTGAGATTAACCCCTAGACGCTGAGTGCACACAAATGACCTCTTGGTGTCTGGGCCTTGACGCTGAGCGGCCGCATATTTGCGTACCATTTGAATATACATATGTGCTGAGAGCGTGCGCCCTACGCGCTCCCAGTACATATATTCGTGACTCATGGAAAGGTCCCGTTCTCCCCTTGCGATCTGGACCTTTTCCAATCATGTGACTGCCATGACAGCGAATCAAGGTGGTCATGTGACCCTAAAACCCCACCCCCACCTCCCAGCTTCTGAAACCTCTTAAAGGGCTGGGAGGCACAAAGGGGTTAATGCTCTCCTTGCCCGGCTTGTCAGTTTAGGTGGACGGCCATGTCTTGGTAGGTTTGCGGTTGTGCTGTACTCTTTCCATTTTCGAATGATGGATTAAACAAAGCTTGGAATTTCTTTTATAACCTAACCCTGCTTTAAACTTCTCCACAACTTTTTCCCTGACCTATCTGGTGTGTTCCTTGGCCTTCATGATGCTGTTTGTTAACTAATGTTCTCCAACAAACCTCTGAGGGCTTCACAGAACAGCTAGATTTATACTGAGATCACATGACACACAGGGAGATTCTATTTACAAATGAGGTGACTTCTGAAGGCAATCGGATCCACTAGATTTTAGTTAGGGTTATCAGAGTAAAGGGTGCTGAATACAAATGCACGCCACGCTTTTCAGATATTTATTTGTAAAACATTTTGAAAACCATTTATTATCATTTTCCTTCTACTTCACAAGTATGTTCCACTTTGCGTTGGTCTACGTAAAATCCCTATAAAAGACATTGACGTTTTTGGTTGTAACGTGACAGCATGGGGAAATTTCATGGGGTATGAATACTTTTTCAATGCACTGTATGTGTACATTACACTTCAGAGATACGGGCATCTTGGACAAAGTGATTTTCTTTGCAAAGCCCCTTCCAAATACCCAATACTTACCTTGCCAGGATCCGCCTACTGCCCTTTCCTCCATTGCAGCAGCTGGGTGTAGGGGAGCATCAGACCTTCTACTAGGACCGTGCTTGAGTATAGCGGTCACATGACCAGGGAAGTGCCACCATTGCTCTCCTTGGTGTCTGATACCAGCTACCACCAGGGATGTTAGTACTGGCTGCAGTGAAGGTAGGAGCGAGGGAGTTACATGCGGCTCACTGAGTGGACTACGTTCACGGGGGACCTTTTACAAAGACGTTGTCCATTGGCCCTCAATGCGCACGTTGACAATTTCTCTGTGAAGTGAACATAAACCTGAACATTGTACGTCTCCTATTTGCTGCCTTTCGGTCTGTTGAAAACATTTTGTTATATCAGGTTGATAATTGCAAACATTTACTGTTGCTCCTGCCGCAAGAAAACTCAAGATTCGGATAGAACTTTAGCTTCCTCTATTGTTGGACTTGCTGATCACTGTAAGCTGCTGTTTTCATTGAAGGTGACCTCTGCGTGGTTGCTGGCAAGCTGAATCACATCGATGGTTTCTTATAGATCTTGGCAACACCCAACGCAAAGATATCCACACTAGAATGTCCGGTTCTGACAAACTGTTTTCATTACAAAGCCAAATGATGGTATCATGCTCTCCCGATGAAACCTTTATAATAGAGGGGAGCCTTTCTCAATTTTTTCAATTTGGGCAAACCTTAGAAATATTTTTTTCGGAGGGGTTCCCTAAGACCTGAAAATAATTTCAATTTCAGGAATAAACAAAATAACAACAAATTTGCTGTTCCTAGAGAATTTGACAGCAAGAGCAGAGCATTTTACAGCACCCTGACAAAATGATTTTCTTGTACCTTTACACTAGTGGTCCATTGAATAGTGACCCCTTACATTACTGTGTAGAGCTGACCCCTTACATTCGATATCACTGGAAATTGGCCCCTTATATTGATGATCAGTGTAGGAGATTCATGTCCACCACTGCTAAAAGCTCAAGGGACTCCTAGGAACCTCTTGAGGAACCTAAGGCTCCACAGATGTCAGTGAGAAATTGCCCCTTACCTTGATAGTCAATGTAGGAGATTGATGTCCACCATTGCTTAAAGCTCAAGGAACTCCTAGCAACCTCTGGAGGAACCTAAGGCTCCACAGATGTCATTGAGAAATTGCCCCTTACCTTGATGGTCAATCTAGGAGATTGATGTCCACCATTGTTCAAAGATCAAGGAAACTCTAGCAACCTCTGGAGGAACCTAAGGCTCCACAGATATCATTGAGAAATTGCCCCCTCACCTTGATGGTCAGTGTAGGAGATTGATGTCCACCATTACTCACAGCTCTAGGAAACCCTAACAACCTCTGGAGGAAACTGAGGCTCCACAGATGTCAGTGAGAAATTGCCCGATTACATTGATAGTCAATGTGTGAGATTGATGTCCACCATTGCTGAAAGCTCAAGGAACCCCTAGCAACCTCTGGAGGAACGTATGGCTCAGTAAGAAATTGCCCCCTTACCATGATGGTCCATATAGAGATTGATGTCCACCATTGCTGAAAGCTCAAGGTACCCCTAGCAACCTTTGAGGAAACCTAAGGCTCCACAGATCCCTGGTTGAGAAAGTTAGAATAATGTTCAGTATGCCCTTACCTTATGGCCAGTGGAGATTAACTCCTTTACATTAGTAATCCATGGAAAATTGCCCCTTTACATTGCTGGTCAGTGTAGAGGTGACTGTTTGCATTCAATGTCAGTGAGAAATTGCCCTCTTACATTGTTGGTCAGTGTAGGAGATTGATGTCCACCATTGATCAAAGCTCAAGGAACTTCTAGCTTCCACTGGAAGAACCTGAGGCTCCACAGAACCCTGGTTGAAAAAAGGTAGAATAAATTAATTGGAAGGTCTAGTTGAGAGTGTGACACCTTCATTATGACCTTACGGAGGGGGCAAAGAGACTACCACAGGAATATCCTACCTCTGAATCGCATAGGTATATTTCAAGTTTGGTGGGTGATATCATCAACCACTGACCACCAATAATAAAAAAAACAAAAAAACTGAAAAGCCAGCTTTGGAAGGAATTGACCTTTAAGGATATTTTGTATGTCAACGTGCCTTACAATGTGCATGCTCTACCCAGTGCCAACCCTTGTTTGTCTGTCACACTCAACATATGAGGAGTAAGACGTTTTATAACTTTCCTATGACATTGAACGCACCTAGAAAACGTGTATGATTATGTTATTAAAAAAATACAGATCACCATTTTACACGTCTTCCTGTGTTTTTTTTCCTAAAGTGGGCTTTGAGAAATTAAATATACAGACTTCTATGTACCATGTGATAAAAGGTAAGTGACAGACTGTCCTAATCTGACCAATCATACATACTACTGGCAAAGTGGGTTTTCTGTTCTACTTGATGGGATTTCTTTTCTTAACCCCTTGGCACCGGCGCCTCCCGGCCCTTTAAGGGTTTCAGAAGCCGGGAGGTGGGGCGGGGTTTAGGGTCATGTGACCGCCGTGACGGTGGTCACATGATCGGGAAAGGTCCTGATCGAAAGAGGAGATCGGGACCTTTCCGTGAGTACCGGACATGTGTGCTGGGAGCGTGCAGGGCGCGCGCTCTAAGCACATGGTTTTTTTTTAATAGAACGCAAATGTGCAGCCGGCGCCAAGAGGTTAAACTGGCAAAACATGAATTTCAAATACTCGAATTGCAAATATTTCAGCAGGAATCGGGTGAAATTCAAGCTATGGGTGGCCCTGCTGGCACCATTCAGCTCAACAAAATGCAACTGAAAAATCGCAGAAGCTGGCTCTATGATCGAGAGTGAGCATAGGACCACTGATTGCTCAGTTCTCAGTCTTCAATGAATAGAGTCGTGACTGTGCTCTGCTCCTCCAGCACTCACTGGAGCACCAGGGTGTGGTGGGGGTGGGAGCAGCTGGCAAAACATGAATTTCAAATACTCGAATTGCAAATACTTCAGCAGGAATTGGGTGAAATTCAAGCTATGGGTGGCCCTACTGGCACCATTCAGCTCAACAAAATTCGATTGAAAAATTGCAGAAGCTGGCTCTATGACCGAGAGTGAGCATAGGACCACTGATTGCTCAGTTCTCAGTCTTCAATGAATAGAGTCGTGACTGTGCTCTGCTCCTCCAGCACTCACTGGAGCACCAGGGTGTGGTGGGGGTGGGAGCAGCTGGCAAAACATGAATTTCAAATACTCGAATTGCAAATACTTCAGCAGGAATTGGGTGAAATTCAAGCTATGGGTGGCCCTACTGGCACCATTCAGCTCAACAAAATTCGATTGAAAAATTGCAGAAGCTGGCTCTATGACCGAGAGTGAGCATTGGACCACTGATTGCTCAGTTCTCAGTCTTCAATGAATAGAGTTGTGACTCTGAGCACCAGGGTGTGGTGGAAGTGGAAGCAGCTGGCTCAGGCTCTCAGCGGCGCGTTGATAGGCTGAGCCTGCTGCCAGTCACAGATCAGGGTGGATCCCCACCCTAAAGTCCGGGATCCTTCCAAAGCCTGGAGCGGCTCTATGACGTCGGTCGACAGCAGGCTTTATTTCTTATATAGTGCCATCATACCACACCATACTTTCCAGAATATATAGATCCATTCACATCAGTCTCAACCCCATGATGGAGCTTCCAATCTACCACGCACCAATGGCAGGGCCAATACGGGAGGAAACTGCTTAATGTATATGTAAAGGCACATTTTTTTGGTTTTAGTTTTTCCAGAGTAGGGAATGGGTGAAAGTCCTCTCAGGGTTTATTTTTCTTCTTACTCTTAATTTCGCTATCCAAAATAAATAACTTACCAGTATGGTTCCAGAATGTGGGAATTCTCAACACGTGAAGGAAACTCACACAGGAAAACATACCGACCCCATGCAGATGGCGGCCCTGGTAGGATGTGAACCCAGAGCTTCAAGAAGAGACTGCCAGCCATTTATCTGCGGCCTCATGTTATAAATGAATGGCGTGGAGAACCAGTGTGGCTTATTCATTCACAACACCATTATTCTATCCTCCATATACAAGATGAGCCAAATTCATTCCCGGAATAGACTGTAAAAAAAAAAATGTTTGCTTACCTATACACTGGAGGCTTCTGTCACCTCCAAAGTAGTCTCCTTGTGAAGTGACGCACTTTTCTAGACGACTGTGTCACTGTCGGAAACATTCTTGGAATTCATTTTTCAGTATTTTTGTCGTGGATCACTGGATGTCCAGAAAGTCATCAAATCTGTCTTTTTAAGGCATTATTTAATTTTGGAAAAGCCAAAAGTCGCAGGGTGCTAAGTCAGGGGAATAACATGGTTGGTTGATTGGTTGGTCAAGTTTCAAAATGTATTTCTGGGCCAGGAACTCACAAATCCTTAACGCATCATGTGCTGGAGCATTGTCATGGTGGAGAATCCACTTATCAGGCCAGAGTTACAGTCTTTTTCTCCAAATATATTCCCGCAACTTTTTTAATTTCCACATTTGCATCCATCCTTTGCATTTTTGGCTGCCCGCTTCTTGTGTCATCGTGGACATCTTCCCGCCTCTCCTTAAACTGCCTATGAACTTGAAAAACACTTTATTTCTTCATGGAATGTTCACCATAAGCCTGTTGTAACAGAACTAAAGTTTCACTTAGCACATTTAACAATTTTCACACAGAATTTGCTGTAAATCCACTGCTCCAGATTCCTGTCACTCATTTCTTTTACTACTCCGCAGAGACTGAGTCCACTGGTCTGAGATCCAGGAGAGTGGAAGTCAGAACACGCTCAAGAGTCAATGGCTGAGTGACTCACCACCGGCGTGCATTCCACAAATTAAATCATCACACCTCGTACATCTACACTCAGCGGCCACTTTATTGGGTACATTTCGCTATTGCCAAGAAAATCTCCCCCACACCATGACACCACCAGCCTGAACTGTTGATACAAGGCAGGATGGATCCACCACACCATGACACCACCACCACCAGCCTGAACTGTTGATACAAGGCAGGATGGATCAGCCACACCATGACACCACCAGCCTGAACTGTTCATACAAGGCAGGATGGATCCACCACACCATGACACCACCAGCCTGAACTGTTGATACAAGGCAGGATGGATCAGCCACACCATGACACCACCAGCCTGAACTGTTCATACAAGGCAGGATGGATCCACCACACCATGACACCACCACCACCAGCCTGAACTGTTGATACAAGGCAGGATGGATCCACCACACCATGACACCACCACCACCAGCCTCAACTGTTGATACAAGGCAGGATGGAGCCACCTCACCATGACACCACCAGCCTGAACTGTTCATACAAGGCAGGATGGATCCATGGTTTCATGTTGTTTACACCAAATTCTGACCCTATCATCTGAACGTCGCAGCAACCAGTCTTCCCATTCTCCTCTGACCTCAACAAGGCATTTTCCTCCACACAACTGAAGCTCGCTGGATTTTTTCTCTTTTTCGGACCATTCTCTGTAAACCCTAGAGATGGTTTGCGTGAAAATCCCAGGAGATCAGCAGTTTTTGAAATACTCAGACAAGCTCATCTGACACCAACAACCATGCCACATTCAAAGTCACTTAAAGCGGAGTTCCACTCAACCTATCAAAAAAAAAAAGTCAGCAGCTACAAAAAGTGTAGCTGCTGACTTTTAAAAAACAGCCACTCACCTGTCCCTCGGTCCCGTGGTGTGTCCCCCGCAGCTCGTTTAAATGGCCGTCCTGTATTCAAGGAGGCCAGCATCTTCAGTGTGGGCACCTGGCTATGACTGCTTGCGGCTTCACAGCCGGGTACCCACTGCGCATGCGCTTCATGAATGGTCCTGTAGTCTCCTGGGACCTGTCACGTGTCCCACAAGACTACAGGGAGGGAGGGAGGACACCTTCTGCTTCCGATCACCTAGGCCAGGGGTAGGCAACCTGTGGCTCTCTAGCTGTTGTGGAACTACATTTCTAATGAGGCATTGCAAAGATTACAAAACTGACAGTTACAGCTATGACTTGCAGAGGTATGATGGAACTTGTAGTCCTGCGGCTCTCAGGTTGCCTACCCCTGGCCTAGGCGATCGGACTGGAAGTGGGAGCGGGTACCTGTCAAATTCAGGTACCCGCTCCCCAAAGGTGCCAATCCTTAATGGGGGGTGGGGGAGCAGTCCTTAAAGCGGAACTTCCCCTTCTGGGTGGAGCTCCACTTTAAATCCCCTTTTGTCCCCATTCTGATGATCAGTTTGAACTTCAGCAACTCATCTTCACCACAGCTAGATGCCCAAATGCATTGAGCTGCTGCCATGTGACTGGCTGATTAGCAATTTGTGTAACCAAGCAACTGAACAGGTGGACCTAATAAAGTGTCCGGTGAGTGTATAAATTGTGATCAATATGCTCCATCTTTATAACTGAATCAGAAGAAATGATTGCCTGCACACCATGTAATTAGAAAATAAAATACGGTTTCATCACAGTTAATAAAATCTTTAATTTTACATTGTGGTCACAACAAAGTTGGCAATGGAGAAACAACAACCAATAAACACAGTGAGCCTTTGCTCCTCAGAGCTTATAATCTAATGCATTTCTACCATTACGGGGTCATAAAAAACCTTTACAGCAGTTCACTCTAACTAACCAACCAACCACAGGCAGTGTTTTCTGTTCTGTGGCTACAATTAAAAATATTCAGCTGTTGGAAAAAAAATTAGGAGGTAAGATTGTGCGTGCATGACCTGACCGTCATATCAATGACCAGCTTAACTACCATGCCCAACCCATGTCTATCCTGTCATACAAGCAGAACTAGAGGTCAAAGTTCACAGTTTACATGTAAATTCTTTTATGATTACCAATGCTTCAAGCATTGAGGTCATACTGGTCCTTTTTGGGCTACACACAGCCCATCAGCACTTCCGAAATGCCTTCCCAAATTGTTCTATAGGTCATTACGGTAACAATTCCTTGTACTGTTGGGTAGTTTGGTATTCTATCATTACCATGGTTAGGATTTGGCAAAGTAGAATGAATTAATACACAATAGAGAGACATTTATCAAGCAAATAAAATTATATGCAAATCTCTTGGAAATCAGGCTGCCTCTCATTTGGCAAAGTACACTATATGGCTAAAAGCTTGGGGACACCAGACCATCACAGATGTATAAGTTTGTTGGACCTTCTATAATAATAGGTATAATTATGGAGTCCCAATCTGCTGCAGCCATAGAATTCCCAATGCACACAACAAAGGAACGGGGATGAAGGTGACACCATTGACCTAATATGGCCACATGGTCATAAATGGTCAATGGCATTGTCCTACAAAGTACCTTGTGAGCCAGGCCTTCTCATGCAATATGGCCTCACAAATGCTTTTTTTTTGGCTGAATGGGCACAAATTCCCACAGACGCTCTCCAAAATCCCTTCCCAGAAGCATGGAGGTTGTCCTACTGCTCCCCCTGTTCCCATATGGTTATAATAATCTCCACTCTTCTGGGAAGGTATTTTGGAGGGTGTCTGTGGGAATTTGTGCCCATTCAGCCAAAACACATTTGTGGAATTATGTTGCATGAAAAGACCTGGCTCACAAGGTACTCCTTAGGACAATGTCAATAACCAAATATGGCCATGTGGCCATTTAAGGTCAATGATGTTACTATCATCCCCATAGGACATCATTGACCTAATATGGCCATATTTGATCAATGACGTTGTTCTACTGCTCCCTCTGCTCTCATATGGCTATAACAATGTCACTGACCAAATATGGCTCTATTATGTCAATGATGTTCTATAGGGATGATGGTGACATCATTGACCTAATATGGCCACATAGCCATATTTGGTCAATGACATTGTTCAACTACGCCCTTATGGCTATAACCACCTCCCTTCTTCTGGAAAAGGATTCTGGAGGGTGGGTGTCTGGAAATTTGTGCCCATCCAGCCAAAAGAACATTTGTGAGGTCAGGTACTGATACTGGATGAGAAGATCTGGCTCACAAGGTACTCAGTAGGACAGTGCCACTGACCGGATTTGGACATGTCCTTTGGGGATGATGGTGACCTAATATGACCACATGGCCATTTGTTCAATTACATTTTTCCACTGCTCCCTTATGGCTATAACTGCCTCTGCTCTTCTGGGAACGGCTTTTTGAGGGTGTCTGTGGAAATGAACATTTGTGAGATCAGGTACTGATACTGGATGAGAAGATCTGGCTCACAAGGTACTCAGTAGGACAATGCCACTGACCGAATATGGACATGTCCTTTGGGGATGATGGTGACCTAACATGACCACATGGCCAAATTTGTTCAAATACATTGTTCCACTGCTCCCTTACGGCTATAACTGCCTCTGCTCTTCTGGGAACGGCTTTTTGAGGGTGTCTGTGGAAATGAACATTTGTGAGATCAGGTACTGATACTGGATGAGAAGATCTGTCTCACAAGGTACTCAGTAGGACAATGCCACTGACCGAATATGGACATGTCCTTTGGGGATGATGGTGACGTAATATGACCACATGGCCAAATTTGTTCAAATACATTGTTCCACTGCTCCCTTACGGCTATAACTGCCTCTGCTCTTCTGTGAATGGCTTTTTGTCGGTGTCTGTGGAAATTAACATTTGTGAGATCAGGTACTGATATTGGATTGGAAGATCTGGCTCAGTAGGACAAAGTCATTGAACAAATATGGCCATATTAGGTCAACGATGCCACCATCATCCTCTCCTTTTTGTTAGGTGTGGGATGAATTCCTTGGCTGCGGCAAACTGGGAATCGGTCTGCTATCATGACAGTTTCCCACAGGTTCAGGCCAAACCTTCGCATATTCTTATTATGGATGAAGCTGAATTCTTAATAAATCTGGTTCACTATCTATGTCACTACTCCTGTTTAGCATTGCCCCGCTGTGCAACACCATTGGTAAATGTCCCTGAAATTCATTTATTTACATTTCCACATTGTTCTATTTTCAAACGGTTATAACTGGTATGGTGTGTTGAGGAATTTTGGCACATAGATTTGGCCTTCAGTATAACCAATCTGGATGCTCACAGGTATTCTATGGAGTTTTACTACGCCCCAACATATTTTCAGCCTCTCACCGTCTGTGTGCATGAGGCCTAAAGCAAACAAAAGGCCTGATTAATAGTAACACAGTGCAATGTTACTCACAGGAATCTATGAAAGTCTTATTGTATAAGTTGGCCTCGGGGCGGACTGACCATTTGGAAACTTGGGCACTGCCCGAGGGTCTGGGGTCAGTAGGGGGCCCCATGAGATGCCCCTGGTACCTTTTTCATAGGCTTTTTTGAGTTTGGGCAAGGACACAGGGGTCCTATGATTCCCTATTGCCCGGGGGCCCCATGAGTTGTCAGTCTGCCCCTGGTTGGCCTTTAAATAAACCGAAGCCATATTTATCGGAATGTAACCTGTCCAATCACCAAGAACCTGTGACATCATCCAGCCATAAGGCACAATGCAGTCATGTGACAAGTACCTAGAGAACGGGAAGGATATTTGTTTAGATACAAACAGCCTCTCCCCGTGGTCATGTAGGTGACATTGGACGATTTTTTATGGCTTTCTATAAAACACTCAGAAATGTGTGCAAAAAGTGTAAGGTTCTAAAACCAAAGCCAAATGAATACACAACTGAAACCACTTTATAAATGCCGCAACACTGATGTACATAAAAATACCAAAATGATGTACAAAAAATAATCTGAATTGTTCTTCAATTTGAAATGCATACTGTTGAATTAGACTCATCTGTCTGCTATGGACTAAGTAACCCTGAACCCTGAAAATGTTTCCAGTGCTTTGCAGGGTAATGTAACAGGTTCACTTCAATGGCGGCACAACCAGCTCAATACTTCATCTTCCCTCCAATCTGTTCAGCTGCTGGGAGAGAAAAGAGTAAGGGCTCTTCTACACTTGTCTTAACATGTGGCATTGGACACCCTTTTTTTAACCACTTCCAGTCCGGACGCTTTCACCCCCTTCCAGTCCGGACGCTTTCCCCCCTTTCCAGTCCGGACACTTTCCCCCCCCTTCCAGTCCGGACACTTCCCCCCCCCTTCCAGTCGGGACGCTTTCCCCCCCCTTCCAGTCCGGACGCTTCCCCCCCCCTTCCAGTCCGGACGCTCCCCCCCCCCTTCCAGTCCGGACGCTCCCCCCCCCCTTCCAGTCCGGACACTTTACCCCCCTTCCAGTCCGGACACTTTACCCCCTTCCAGTCCGGACACTTTTCCCCCCTTCCAGTCCGGACACTTTTCCCCCCTTCCAGTCCAGGCACTTTCACCCCCTTCCAGTCCGGACACTTTACCCCCTTCCAGTCCGGACACTTTACCCCCTTCCAGTCCGGACACTTTACCCCCTTCCAGTCCGGACACTTTTCCCCCCTTCCAGTCCAGGCACTTTCACCCCCTTCCAGTCCGGACACTTTCCCCCCTTCCAGTCCGGACACTTTCCCCCCTTCCAGTCCGGACACTTTCCCCCCTTCCAGTCCGGACACTTTCCCCCCTTCAAGTCCGGACACTTTCCCCCCCTTCCAATCCGGACACTTTCCCCCCCTTCCAGTCCGGACACTTTCCCCCCTTCCAGTCCGGACACTTTCCCCCCTTCCAGTCCGGACACTTTCCCCCCTTCCAGTCCGGACATTTTCACCCCCTTCCAGTCCGGACACTTTCCCCCCTCCAGTCCGGACACTTTCCCCCCTTCCAGTCCGGACACTTTCACCCCCTTCCAGTTCAGTCCGGACACTTTCCCCCCCTTCCAGTCCGGACACTTTCCCCCCCTTCCAGTCCGGACACTTTCACCCCCTTCCAGTCCGGACACTTTCACCCCTTCCAGTCCGGACACTTTCACCCCCTTCCAGTCCGGACACTTTCACCCCCTTCCTCTCCAGGCCAATTTTCAGTTTAGCCCCCGGCCGGCCTGCCAAACCCAGCGTGGACTGATAGCTGCAGACCATTTTATTATTATAGCAATGAAATGTATGTTTCAGGGAACATGTGTACTAAGCTATTTGGTTGCGGTTCAGGGAAACCTGTGGAGAGCTCGATAGCGCCCCCTCTTGAAGCCCATGTATACCTCTTCTAAGAGACAATGCACCTTCTCCAGTGACAAAGGTGGAGACATTTTCAGTTTTATGATAAAATGAATGAAATATACCGGTCTAGAATTAAGAATAATGCATCACCATTCGCGGTGCACAGTGACAAGGAATCTAAAAATATTTGGCACAGAATATCATAAACGGCTTCAGTATTGAAACCCTCCAAACTTCAAGTGTTTAAATATGATCAGGGATGATGAAAAAGGTGGAGTGCAGAGCGCCAAAGTGCAGAAACCCATTGCAACAGAATTCTCTTCATCAACTTTCATCAGTCTGGAATTGGGAAAGAGAGACGAGTTCCAGTTTCTATAGATTACCAAAGGTTTCCTGATTTTGGCACAGATTTTTTTGGAGTAAATTTTTCAGCACATTGTAATTATCAAAACAGACATTTCCGGCATGAAAAGATCCACGTGACAGAATTCATTTCATGTTGGGTTAACGGGGACATAAACGCAAAAAAAATGAAGGTTTGCTATGTCATAGGGAACATCTAGAAATGTAAATTGTGCTTAAAATAGTACCCTGAAAATTCCATCTTTTATATTATATTCCTCCTAAAAAGTAGCAATGCATTTCCTGTGCCTACAGCCTCAAAACTATATATCTGCAGTGTGAGATCATCTAAGGCACTGTTGCCTTTGACTGCTAGCCTCGCAAGGTTAGGAGTGAGATTTGGTGATGTCCCTACTGTGTTGCTCACTGTTTTCCTTGCTGGAGAGGAAGCTGTACCTGAGGAACTACAGTGCAAGTATCTCCCTGCTTCATCACTTCTGTGGATCTGGTCTTTCTCCACCTCTCCTGCTTAGCTCACTCATCATCAGGGAGGTAGTTCTAACATGAGGAAGCAAAGCTCTGCCGTAGCCAAGATGGCCACAACCACATAGACCCACAGTGCATAGCATTGTATAGTAAAGGTGGCCATACACCAGTAAAAATTTGCACAAAAGTTCTTACGAAAATTCTGAACATTTGTTTTACAGAGCATTTGATCTTGCCATGACTGAGTCAACTAATTTCACTGGCAAGCCTTTAAAATTTCATTTCAGACCTGCTACTCAGATGGAAATCAGAGACACCGCTCTCTCCTGGTTCTCCTCGTACCTATCCCGACGCTCCTTCAGTGTCACCTACAATGGTGCCACCTCCCCCTCACTCCCCCTCTCTGTTGGGGTCCCCCAGGGCTCTGTCCTTGGACCCCTTCTCTTCTCCATCTACACCTCCTCCCTTGGCAAACTCATACACTCCCACGGCTTCAACTACCATCTCTATGCTGATGACACTCAAATTTACCTCTCCACCCCTCACCTCACCTCCACTTTCTCCGCCCGCATCACTCACCTCCTAAACGACATCTCTGACTGGATGTCGCTCCATTTCCTCAAACTCAACCTCTCCAAAACCGAGCTTCTCGTCTTCCCTCCGGCCCACGCCCCCCCCCCATCCTATCCATCACTACTAACATCACCCCCATCAATCCCGCCCCGCAAGCCAAAGTCCTTGGAGTCATTCTGGACTCTAACCTCTCCTTCCAACCTCATGTCAAATCACTTACAAACACATGCAGGCTCCACCTCCGCAATATCGCCAAAATACGCTCCTTCCTTACCCCAGACACCACTAAACTACTTGTGCACTCCCTGATTATCTCACGCCTTGACTACTGCAACTCCCTCCTCACCGGCCTACCCCAGTGCAGGCTCTCCCCGCTTCAGACCATCCTCAACTCAGCGGCTAGACTCATCCACCTCACCACCCGCTCCACCTCTGCCACCCCCCTCTGCCTCTCCCTCCACTGGCTCCCTATCGCCCAACGCATCAAATTCAAACTACTCACTCTGACCTACAAAGCCATTCACAACACTGCCCCTAACTACCTCACCAACCTGATTCCCAAGTACCACCCTACCCGTACCCTTCGCTCTTCACAGGACCTCCTTCTATCTTGCTCCCTGGTCTCCTCCTCACACGCACGTCTGCAAGACTTCTCCAGGTCCTCCCCCATCCTCTGGAACTCACTACCCCAATCCATCAGACTGTCACCTTCCCTCCTCACCTTCAGGCGCTCCCTGAAAACCCACCTCTTCAGGG
This sequence comes from Staurois parvus, assembly GCF_062004578.1. Taxonomy (NCBI): domain Eukaryota; kingdom Metazoa; phylum Chordata; class Amphibia; order Anura; family Ranidae; genus Staurois; species Staurois parvus. The sequence continues at coordinate 133,025 of NW_028319682.1, read as the reverse complement.
AAGCCTACCCCACCCTCACCTAACTGCTGCTCTCCTTCATTCCTCCTACCACTCCATTCCCCACAGCCACTTCCTCCTGTACCACTACCCCCTCCCTCCTAGATTGTAAGCTCGAAAGAGTAGGGCCCTATAACCCCTCGTGTGCTGTTTGTAGTTGCTGTAATGTTTCATGTATTGTCCCCCCCTCTATTGTACAGCGCTGAGCAAACCCTTTGGCGCTATATAAACTCAATGTAATGTAATAATGTAATGGAAATATTAAACATGTTTCTTTTGTGCCCAGAATATGCTCATTGCATTATGTATTATTTCTTCTAAACGAAAAACAGATTCAGTTCGAGGAAAAATTTCCATTCTGTTCCTTTGAAATTTCTTGCCACTGTGGTCAAAAACGAACAAAATTCTACAAGGGTATGGCCAGCTTAAAGGGATACTAAACCTACAAACCTTTTTTTACCTTAGGCCTCATGTACACTGCAGCTGATAAACTCACGTTTAGGAGCTTTTCTGCGTTTGTTTCAGCAGCCCCTGAACTCTCCCTAATGTTTTCCTCTGTGTCCATGTACACATCGTCCTATACAGGCACTTGACTTTACATTTGTTTTTTTGAACTCACCAAACTTGCGTTCAGGAGTAGGTTTTATCAGCGTTTCAAATGCCAAATGCTGGTAAACGCGCGCTAACCGCGTTTATAAGCGTGTGCGTTTAGAAGCGTTTTTTAACTGTTCCATATCCACATGCTGTGCAGATCCTTTTTTCATCATCAGAAATGCATGCTAAGCGTTCTCCATGTATTCAAATGGACCCGGTACACCAGAGCAGTCAGTTCCAGGTTTCGGGTGAAGGAAAATATGATAGAACGCGCCGCATTATGCTCATGATGGGATCCATAGTGAATACAACCAGAAAAGACCGGTCATCTCAACTCATACTGCTCTCTCTGCTTCTGCTCTCTCTGTTTCTCTCAAAATGTCTGAAATAGTGAATTTTGTGAACAGTGCATTCTGTTCATTTTGGAAGGTCTCCTGAGGTTATCTTTAAAAAAACGCTTCCAAACGCAAACGTGCATAAACGTGGTATGCAAACACGGCTAAGCTGTTGTTTTTTAACCTACGTTTTCCAGCATACAGATTCCATTGTTCAGAAGTGTTTTCCAAATGCCCCGTGTACATGGAGCCTAATGCATTGCTTGCTTTTTGTTTCCCTGTGCTACCCCCTCCCTGTGTGAAGGAGAAGAGATCAGCGCTGTGCACGGCTGCATCTATTCTCCCCTCGCTACCTCCTTACACAGGGACTCGAACAGCAGCAGGAGCCGTTGACTCTTGCTGCTGTCAATCAAATGTGATGAAGAGGAAGTGGTAGTGGTGGTGGTGGTGGTGGTGTGGTGGTGGTGATGGTGTGATGGTGGTGATGGTGTGGTGGTGTGATGGTGGTGTGGTGGTGGTGGGGTAGTGTGGTGTGATGGTGGTGAGGGTGGTGGTGGGGTGGTGTGATGGTGGTGTGGTGGTGGTGGGGTAGTGTGGTGTGATGGTGGTGGTGGGGTGGTGGTGGGGTGGTGTGGTGTGATGGTGGTGGTGGTGGTGTGGTGTGGTGGTGGTGGTGGTGTGGTGGTGGTGGTGTGATGGTGGTGTGGTGGTGGTGGGGTGGTGTGGTGTGATGGTGGTGAGGGTGGTGGTGGGGTGGTGTGGTGTGATGGTGGTGAGGGTGGTGGTGGTGGTGGTGGTATGGTGGTGGTAGGGGGGGAGGTGTGGGGGGGGGGGGGGCAAGTCCCGCTGTGTGTGTCTATGGAGCACATCCATGGACGTCCTCCCAGAACTGGAGAGTCACGCTGTAGCCATCTTTTGGGTATAGTGCAGGCAAGAAGAGGTTAACCATTTGATATGTTTTCTATTTTCTAGTGTGCATAAAATAAGAGTTTATGAGATTTGCAAATCATTGCATTCTGTTTTTATCTAGATTTTACGCGGCGCCCAAACGTTTTAGCTACTGGTCCTGTTTTGGGAAGTGATAAACTTATTTTTAGCCTGCAAAAAAAAAAAAACAGATTTTTTTTGCATGTTATATGAACATAACACACACGGTAAAAATCCCCTGTGCCAAAATGTCTTCAGCCAAAACTTCCACCCCAAAATCAGGCAAGCCAATTCTCAAGCTGAAAGCTAAACAGACCGGGGATACCGCAACTCGCTGTTGATACTACTGAAAAACGTGATCTCCGAAGCTAGTGAAGCATTAAGGGAAATGCTGTTTAGCTGCCACTTGACCTAAATCTTTGTAAAACAAGAATTAAATTGTAACTAAAGAAAAAAAAAAGCAACTGGACAGTTCACTCGTCAGACTTAGTCCTCCACCCACCTAAAAATCACCTTACCTTCCATTAAAACACTACTAGAAAGTCACAGATGAAAAACAGCCATGGTGGCCGAGTTGAAATGAACGCGTCTGGAGGCAAGAAGAGTCCCGCTTCCACTCCGCGGGGGAGTCGGCGCTGACCAATAAGAAGATGCACTAGAACAACAAAATACTGTCCGGTCTGCCAGATCACGCTTACTTCACAGCGGCTTTACGTGACAATCTGTAAACATGGAAAGTTCTGTTCTTGAAAACCCTGGTGAAATACTTTGTGTAGGCCGGAGAATCTTCCTTTATTTCAGCACAGAAGCGGGGGAAAGGAGAAGGCCTCAAATCAGGGTCGTTTTCCCCAGGACCATCCATCGTCTGGTTAAATAGAGGAAAAAAAGGATTTGGTGATCGGCAGTAAAAGGAAACAGTGCAGGGAATTAACCACTTCCCTATCGGGCCAATTCTGGCATCTCTCCTACATGTAAAAATATTTTTTTTTTTGCTAGAAAATTACTCAGAACACCTAAATATTTAATATATATATATATATATTTATACATACACACACACATATATATATAATTTTTTTTTACATTAATTTTTTTTATTTATATTATTATTTATATTTTTTTTTTAACAAACTGTCACCCCCAGCAGTACAGTGACACTTTACTAATTGTGGGGGGGTGATGAAGTTTTTTTTTTTTTTACACTGATTGCTTTTACACCCATACAGGCTGTAAAAGCAATCATTTCTCCTTCTCTCTGTCTGCATTCTTGCAGCCATTGAGAACTACTGTGTGAGCTGTGATTGGTCACAGCTTGTCACATGGTACAAGGCTGTTGTGAATAGCTGTACCATGTGACCTCTGTGATCATTCACAGATTTCACACGTAGTAAGCAATGATGTCAGAAGTGTCTTGCTTACAACTCTGCATGTGATCACTGATTGGCCAATTAGTGATCACATGATCAGGACCTCGCACAGAGGTCCCATCCGACAATTGGTATTCCACTGTGTCCGGAGGACACAGCAGGCACCGGATCGCGGTGCTGCACACTCCCAGGGAGCTCGCACAAGCAGGGAGCGGGGAGGCCGTTTATAAACACCCACCTGACCCTGAACTGCCACCGTCCGGCCGTTTATATACATGGGTCGGACGGGAAGTGGTTAACAATGCTTACTCAAGTGACATGAAAGGACTGTATTCTCACATGGTCATTGTTGATATCCAGCAGATCTCGTAGACGGCATCCTCTCCCATGTCTCCTCTCATAACATATACTGTCCTCCAATATGACGTAGTCTGTGCCGAACGACCTCAGTATGCCGTGCACATCTTCCGGGGCTCTCTTTGCATACACCTGATACACCTAAAAAAGGACAGACTGTGACTGCCAAGCAGGACCTGGGTACAGTGCAATATCTGACCACCACCAAGGACATGGGTTCATGGATGGGACTCAGCAGCAGCCTATTACATGTCATAGTGAGGACTCAGACAGATCATTTACATCCCCCCCAGGCCGCGCAGAGTGGAGTTGATGAAAAGCAATCATCTGGCTCACTGTAGAACACACATAGGCATCTATTTATAAAACAGTTGTTGGACGAATGTCACACCCATGCATGCTCAACGTATTTTGGCTGTAATTTCTCTAATAGATTAATTCCTATGATCATCAGCTCCATCTAGTGGCCAAAATGAGATATATTTTTTTTTAAGGTATTTCAGAAAACTATGCTTTTTGCCACTAGATGCCACTCTGGCGGGCATGGCTGCCTATGACTAGGGATGAGCTCGGGCGTGCTGGATTCCTAGTCCAAACCCACCTGAGTGAGCCCACCAGCTGTCACTTGTACTGGGCCAATTATAAGCAGCCAAGGAATTTCCTGCCCCGCAGCTGCACATATACATACTCCTTGTATGTGTGCGGAGGGGGAATGCTGGCCACAGATGATTGGCTCAGTACAGATGACAGCTTCCTGGTGGGCTCACTCAGGTGAGTTCCAACTGGGATCCAAACACCAGAGTTCCTCCATAGACATCTATTTATAAAACAGTTGTCACCAAAGTGCATACACTCCCGTTTTTTCCTCCTCTGACCTCTCCAGTTCCTAGCCGCCCATGCCACAGATTGGGTTTTGCAGGGCTGTGCAGAGCAGAGTTGAGAGCAGTCCAAAGTACAATTCCCAGTAACTCCTCCACGGAGGATTCGAGAATGCCCAACAAATTTGGCTGTATTGTATCTAATAGATCGATTCCTAGATCATCTGCTCCATCTAGTGACAAAAAGGAGGCATAGTTTTCTGAAATACCCCATACCTCATTTTGGCCACTAGATGGAGCTGATGATCACAGGAATTAATCTATTAGAGAAATTACGGTCAAAATACGTTGAGCGTGCGCAAATGTGTGTGACATTCGTCCAACAACTGTAAATAGATGGCTGTGTGTGTTCTTTACTGAATCAGATGAGCGTTTTCCTCAACTCTACAAAGCCCTGCATAACCCAATCTGTGGCATGGGCAGCTAGGAACTGGAATGGACAGAGGAGGAAAAAAACGGGAGTGTATGCACTTTGGTGGCAACGCTATAAAGGTTCGATCCATCTGCAGATCGTTGTGGAAGGAAGGAATGAAGAAAGGAAGAAAGAAAAGAAGGAAGGAAGGAGGAAAGAAAGAAAGGAGGAAAGGAAGAAAGGAAGGAAGAAAGAAAGGAAGGACGGGAAGAAAGGACGGACAGAAGGAAGGACGTAAGGAAGGAAGTAAGGTAGGACGTAAGGAAGTAAGGAAGGACGGACGGACGGACGGACGAACGAAAGAAAGAAAGAACGGGAAGAAAGGAAGGAAGAAAGGAAAGGAAGGAAGGAAGAAAGTAAAGGAAGGAAGGAAGGAAGAAAGAAAAGTAAAGGAAGGAAGAAAGAAAAGTAAAGGAAGGAAGGAAAGAAGGAAGGAAAGAAGGAAGGAAGGAAGGAAGGAAGGAAGAAAGAAAAGTAAAGGAAAGAAGAAAGAAAAGTAAAGGAAAGAAGGAAGGAAGGAAGGAAGGAAGGAAGGAAAGGAAGGAAGGAAAGGAAGGAAGGAAAGGAAGGAAGGAAGGAAAGGAAGGAAGGAAAGGAAGGAAAGGAAGGAAGGAAGGAAGGAAGGAAGGAAGGAAGGAAGGAAGGAAGGAAAGGAAAGGAAGAAAGAAAAGAAAAGAAAGGAAGGAAGGAAAGGAAGAAAGAAAAGGAAAGGAAGGAAGGAAGGAAGGAAGAAAGGAAGGAAGGGAAGGACGGGAAGAAAGAAAGGAAGGAAGGAAGAAAGGAAAGGAAGGACAGGAAGGAAGGAAGGAAGGAAGGAAAGGAAAGGAAAGGAAAGGAAAGGAAAGGAAAGGAAAGGAAAGGAAAGGAAGGAAGGAAGGAAGGAAGGAAGGAAGGAAGGAAGGAAGGAAGGAAGGGATGGTTATTTCATAACATTCCCATAACTACATGTTTTAAAATAACTGATGGGCAATTATAGTTAAATTTAGTAGGGAGGTTTCTATGAAGATTATTTTGGCCGGGTTTCATTTATCCAACTCTATAGAGTAATAGAAACTTATAACCGTGAAACCTATCCACTAAAGACTTACCGCTTACCTTCAACCGAACCCCAGGAAAATCCCTTGCAGTGAGTACACAGCTCCCTCTAGCAGGTAACACACATATCTTTATATGTTATTCTTTTACAAAGGATTTTATTATAGAATAGACAACATCATAGAAACAGTCAGAAGCAAATTCACTGACCAACAATAAATAAAGCGTACAAGTTTTCTGATGAATAACACAATAAATGCACTGAAGTATAGACAAGGAAATAAGCTGAGTACACAAGTGCAGTATATGAAGAGAGACAATAAAACATAATAATTTGCAAAAATGGCAGACAATTGGAAACCAATGAATTAGTAAACAAAAATCAAAGATTATTACAAAATCCGCATACAGAAAGGAACAAAAAATAGAACACAGAGCCTCTCTGGATGCACATTGGTACTTCGCACCCAGGACTTCCAAGGAAGTCCAACAGGTAGGTATAGTATTGCTGATATGGTTCTTAACCTCTTGGCGCCGGCCGAACGCAATTGTGCGGCCTCTTGGCGTCTGGGCCTAGACACCGAGCGCCCGCACTTTTGCGTTCTATTAAAAAAACACAAATGTGCTGAGAGCACACGCCCTGCACACTCCCAGCACAAAAGGTCGGTACTCAGTTTGGCACACATGTTCGGTCCTCTTTCGATCGGGACCTTTCCCGATCATGTGACTTTTCCCGATCATGTGACTGCTGTGACAACGAATCACGGCGGTCACATGACCCTAAACCCCCACCCCGCCTCCCGGCTTCTGGAACCCTTAAAGCGCCAGGAGGCACCGGAGCCAAGGGGTTAAAAAAAAAAAGTGACAATCAGCGCAAATATCATGGGAACAGGCAGAAGAGAGAAGAGAAAGGGAGGAATGAAGAAAAAAAAGACAAAAGACAAAGAAAGGGCCCCAGGGGTCGGTGATGGAGAAAAAAAAAAAATCTCATATTCCACAAAAGTGTCTGGTCAAATCTAGACGGTTGGGCTATATCATGCCAAGGACGCCAAATCTGCAAAAACTTTGATCTTTATATGTTGTTTAATAGCAAAAATATGGAACAGCAAGGATGAAAAAATGCTAAAGTTACATAAAAGTCAACACTGTGATTACCACTATACTATACTAATTATCTTAGATTGTAAGCTCCCAGGATCAGGCCCTCCTATCCCTCCTAGATTGTAAGCTCCCAGGATCAGGCCCTCCTATCCCTCTTGTATTGAACTGTATTGTTGCTGTATTGTCTCCCGTTATATTGTAAAGCGCTGAGCAAACTGTTGGCGCCATAAATCCTGTATAATAATAATAATATAAATCCTGTATAATAATATAAATCCTGTATAATAATAATAATATAAATCCTGTATAATAATAATATAAATCCTGTATAATAATAATATATAAATCCTGTATAATAATAATATAAATCTTGTATAATAATAATATAAATCCTGTATAATAATAATATATAAATCCTGTATAATAATAATATATAAATCCTGTATAATAATAATAATATAAATCCTGTATAATAATAATATAAATCCTGTATAATAATAATATAAATCCTGTATAATAATAATAATATAAATCCTGTATAATAATAATATAAATCCTGTATAATAATAATAATAATATAAATCCTGTATAGTAATAATATAAATCCTGTATAATAATAATATAAATCCTGTATAATAATAATAATAATATAAATCCTGTATAATAATAATATAAATCCTGTATAATAATAATAATAATATAAATCCTGTATAATAATAATAATATAAATCCTGTATAATAATAATAATATAAATCCTGTATAATAATAATAATAATATAAATCCTGTATAATAATAATAATATAAATCCTGTATAATAATAATATAAATCCTGCATAATAATAAATAAGTGTAAATAGAAGGATCACCGCTCTCCCGATCAGCCTATGTAAACAGAAGATGAAAGACGGCCTCAGCCTTCATGTCTCCACCAAAACCACGCTCCCCAATGTGTTTTGCCCCACCAAATGGAGCTCTGTCATAGACTCTATGACTAAGCCCCGTTGGGCGGAGCGAAACGCGTCGGTAGGGTGGGCTTTGGCAGAGACATGAAGGCTGAGGCCGTCTTTCATCCTCTGTTGACATGGGCTGATCGGGAGAGCGGTGATCCTTCTATTTACATCCATTAGCCTTCTGGTGCGATATATGGATACTCCGACACCTCGTTTTTCACTAGATCCGAGGAAGCGGTCCCCTTCGGGTTGGGCGGTGACACAATCGTCGGCACTCAAAATAAGTGCTCAGCAAAATTACATTATGCTTTCCTTTTAACAATCCTAAAATGTGAAGAATGAACACATGCACAGCACAATGATCCACCAACCCCTCATGGGTGAGCTCACCTGTTTGGTCCTGTCCCTGAGGGTCTTGTCCTCGTAATGAGGGTGATTGGTCAGCACTCTCCCAGTGCAAAGCTTCACCCCAGCCAGAAGCTGCATACTGCCTGCAAATACAGCATTTTTCGGGGTGTTTGACCTTAAAAAGGAAACAAAAAAGGATCATTACTAGAGATACATCAACGCCAAGAATCACACACCACACTGGAATCTGCATGAATGCTTCTGCTACGAACGTGTTACTAAACCCACAACAGTACAATCAGTCTGTATATGCAGTAAAGCATGCTTGTTATACCCAATGTGGAACCTAAGGGGTTCATCCTCCTCATTGTGTAACCACTTGCCCTCCAGAGGATTTACCCCCCGCCCTGACCAGGCCATTTTAGGGGTTATGGCGCTGCATTGCTTTAACTGACGATTGCGCGGTCATGCAACGATGTATATAAATGAAACTTGTGTCATTTTTTCACACAAATACAGCTTTCTTTCGGTGGTATTTGATCACCTCTACGTTTCTTATTTTTTATAAACAATAAAAGACCAACAATTTTGAAAAAAATATATATATCTATTTTTACATAATAAATATAAACTTGCGCCACAGAAATAAACTATATATAAACTTAAGACATTGAAATGCTACTGTTCTAAAAATCAATCCAATAAAATTATAAACACTCCACAGCGCAAATAAATTATAAATAAAATTAAATTTATCTAAATAAACTTGGACTTTTATTTAGAGAAATTTAATTTTATTTATATATCTATTTTAGACTTTTTGCTATAAAACATTTCCAATAAAAATAATAAAAAACATCAAATATCTTCATAAATGTAGGCCAAAATGTATTCTGCTCCATATCTTTGCTATAAAAAAAATCCCAATACGTGTATATTAATTGGTTTGCAAGAATGTTATAGTGTCTATAAATGGTGGTATATATATTGGAATTTTTTTTTTTATACTAGTAATGGCGGCTTATAGCGGGACTATGGTGGGCATTCTGACACTGGGTGGGAATAGATAACTGCCACTGACACTAATACAGTGATCAGCGCTAATAAAAAGCACTGACACTGTACTAATGACACTGGGCAGGAAGGGGTTAACATCTGGGGTGATCAAAGGGTTAACAGTGTGCTGTGTGCTGCTTTACCTGGGAGACAGGCTGTGCAGAGAGATACAAAGCAGCATGTCCATGCTGACAGGAGAGAGATCTGTGTGATTTACACATAGATCTCTCCCCTCTCAGCCCTGCCGGCAATCACCGGCCAGAAATCGCCGTCCGGGACCGTTGATTGACATCCCCAGCAGCCAATAGCAGCGCAGGTAGGGAGCACGCGTGCCCCCTACCCACATATGCAAATCACATATATATACGTGATATTGGGCAGCCATGCTGCCCTGTAGCAGTACTTCTGCTATAGGGCGGAGTGCAAGTGGACTAATGAACTCCATCTACCCCAGCCTTTCTCCTTCCTACTCTACTGCTGAACTACTGAACTCCATCTACACCCGCCCCTCTCCTTCCTACTCTACTGCTGAACTACTGAACTCCATCTACACCCGCCCCTCTCTGTCCCACTATACTCCCAGACTACTGAACTCCATCTACCCCAGATCCTCTCTGTCCCACTCTACTGCTGGACTACTGAGCTCCATCTACCCCAGATCCTTTCTCTCCCACTCTACTGCTAGACTACTGAGCTCCATCTACCCGAGATCCTTTCTCTCCCACTCTACTGCTGGACTACTGAGCTCCATCTACCCCAGATCCTTTCTCTCCCACTCTACTGCTGGACTACTGAGCTCCATCTACCCCAGATCCTTTCTCTCCCACTCTACTGCTGGACTACTGAGCTCCATCTACCCCAGATCCTTTCTCTCCCACTCTACTGCTGGACTACTGAGCTCCATCTACCCCAGATCCTTTCTCTCCCACTCTACTGCTGGACTACTGAGCTCCATCTACCCCAGATCCTTTCTCTCCCACTCTACTGCTGGACTACTGAGCTCCATCTACCCCAGATCCTTTCTCTCCCACTCTACTGCTGGACTACTGAGCTCCATCTACCCCAGATCCTTTCTCTCCCACTCTACTGCTGGACTACTGAACTCCATTCACCCCAGATCCTTTCTGTCCCACTCTACTACTGGACTACTAAGCTCCATCTACCCCAGCCCCTCTCTGTCCCACTATACTCCCAGACTACTGAGCTCCATCTACCCCAGATCCTTTCTCTCCCACTCTACTGCTGGACTACTGAGCTCCATCTACCCCAGATCCTTTCTCTCCCACTCTACTGCTGGACTACTGAGCTCCATCTACCCCAAATCCTTTCTCTCCCACTCTACTGCTGGACTACTGAGCTCCATCTACCCCAGATCCTTTCTCTCCCACTCTACTGCTGGACTACTGAGCTCCATCTACCCCAGATCCTTTCTCTCCCACTCTGCTGCTGGACTACCGAGCTCCATCTACCCCAGATCCTTTCTCTCCCACTCTACTGCTGGACTACTGAGCTCCATCTACCCCAGATCCTTTCTCTCCCACTCTACTGCTGGACTACTGAGCTCCATCTACCCCAGATCCTTTCTCTCCCACTCTACTGCTGGACTACTGAACTCCATTCACCCCAGATCCTTTCTGTCCCACTCTACTACTGGACTACTAAGCTCCATCTACCCCAGCCCCTCTCTGTCCCACTATACTCCCAGACTACTGAACTCCATCTACCCCAGATCCTCTCTGTCCCACTCTACTGCTGGACTACTGAGCTCCATCTACCCCAGATCCTTTCTCTCCCACTCTACTGCTAGACTACTGAGCTCCATCTACCCGAGATCCTTTCTCTCCCACTCTACTGCTGGACTACTGAGCTCCATCTACCCCAGATCCTTTCTCTCCCACTCTACTGCTGGACTACTGAGCTCCATCTACCCCAGATCCTTTCTCTCCCACTCTACTGCTGGACTACTGAGCTCCATCTACCCCAGATCCTTTCTCTCCCACTCTACTGCTGGACTACTGAGCTCCATCTACCCCAGATCCTTTCTCTCCCACTCTACTGCTGGACTACTGAGCTCCATCTACCCCAGATTCTTTCTCTCCCACTCTACTGCTGGACTACTGAACTCCATTCACCCCAGATCCTTTCTGTCCCACTCTACTACTGGACTACTAAGCTCCATCTACCCCAGCCCCTCTCTGTCCCACTCTACTACTGAACTCCATCTACCCCAGCTCCTCTCTGTCCCACTCTACTGCAGGACTACTGAACTCCATCTACCCCAGATCCTTTCTGTCCCACTCTACTGCCAGACTACTGAACTCCATCTACCCCAGCCCCTCTCTGTCCCACTCTACTACTGAACTGCATCTACCCCAACTCCTCTCTGTCCCACTCTACAGCTGGACTACTGAACTCCATCTATCCCAGCCCCTCTCTGTCCCACTCTACTGCTGGACTACTGAACTCCATCTATCCCAGCTCCTCTCTGTCCCACTCTTCTACTGGACTACTAAGCTCCATCTACACCAGCCCCTCTCTGTCCCACTCTACTGCTGGACTACTGAACTCCATCTACCCCATTCCCTCTCTGTCCCACTCTTCTACTGGACTACTAAGCTCCATCTACACCAGCCCCTCTCTGTCCCACTCTACTGCTGGACTACTGAACTCCATCTACCCCAGCCCCTCTCTGTCCCACTCTACTGCTGGACTACTGAACTCCATCTACCCCATTCCCTCTCTGTCCCACTCTACTACTGGACTACTGAACTCCATCTACCCCAGCCCCTCTCTGTCCCACTCTACTACTGGACTACAGAACTCCATCTATACCAGCCCCTCTCTGTCCCACTCTACTACTGGACTACAGAACTCCATCTATACCAGCCCCTCTCTGTCCCACTCTACTGCTGGACTACTGAACTCCATCTACCCCATTCCCTCTCTACTTCTGAACTACTGAACTCCATCTACCCCAGCCCCTCTCTACTGCTGGACTACTGAACTTCACCCAATAAATTCTGGGACATGATGAAAAGGGATATTTGGGGAATTCCCGGACATACCCTTAAAGCCTTAATTATTCTGACTTTTTCGTCAAGTTTCACAAACTTTCTCACAACCGTATACCTAAAAACAAAAACTTTCCAAAGACTATAGATGCTTTTTACATAACCCATTTGTCTTTGTCAGTGTCGCGCGCAGAGCGCTAAGCCTCACAATACCAAGGGTTGGGCCATAAATCTCTTACGGGTATTATAAACATGTCTGGCTCCTGTCCAGACATCTGTCAGTGCGTGCCAGGCTCTGATCGTTTGAAAGACAAATATCTGTAGGTTTCCTGTGCAGATTTACATCGGAAAAAGCGTAGCGCCTGTGTTCTGCCACCTCAGCACTTCTCTCCCGGACGCAGATGATATAGAATACATATTACAGTTTTATACCGGTTACATCCACTCCAACATAAACTGCTCTCCAGAGGACAAAATGCATGAGGTATTAGCCAGCTTTAAATATGATGATGGTCTTAAACATCTTGTCACCGGAGCAGTTTATCATAAAAAAACATCAATAGTTATTTCAGAAATCGCCGACAGCGGCTTTTTCACGTTTTCAAGGACGCTTCATCCTCTGGCGAGCGGCCTGTGGATTAGCATTAAGCAGATGTGGTGCCATTCTTCAACTTCGCAAAGAGCTCGCGGGCCGAGGAAAAGTACGCCAATAGCGTCGCCCTCGTCTCAGGCAAAAAAAAAAAATTTGTGGATGGGTTTTGGGGACACGACGAGTCTCCATTATCATTTATCTGTGTAGCCTTGTAGAAGCCAATAAAAATCACATGCGTACGGGAAAGCGACAGCTGGAGAACGAAAGCTCAAATCTTGTGGCTGTGGGGCAATGCAGGCTGTTCTTGGGCAGAGACAGCCACAGGCTTGTGCAGGAAATATACAGAATCCTTTATATGGCTTTACTGTAAAGGATAACCTCACCTTTTCAACAAAAATAATAAATGCAGGTAAAAAAATTAGCAATTATTATTCTTGTCCAAAGGAGCCTGGAAAGAATTGCATCAGTGATCAGTAGATTGCTGATGCCATGCAGGTCTCCTGCAGACCTGTCAGAATATCTGCTTGCTGTACGGGGTGTACGGGATGTACAGTATGTACGGGGTGTATGGGATGTACGGAGTGTATGGGATGTACGGAGTGTATGGGATGTATGGGATGTACGGGGTGTATGGGGTGTATGGGATGTACGGGGTGTATGGGATGTATGGGGTGTATGGGGTGTACAGAGTGTATGGGATGTAAGGGGTGTAAGGGATGTATGGGGTGTAAGGGATGTATGGGGTGTACGAGATGTACAGGATGCAAGGGATGTACGGGACATACGGGATGTACAAGATATACGGGGTGTACTAGATGTATGGGATGTACGGGGTGTACGGGATGTACGAGATGTACGATGTATGGGGTGTATGGGATGTACGGGGTGTACGAGATGTATGGGGTGTATGGGATGTACGGGGTGTATGGGATGTATAGGATGTACGAGATGTATGGGGTGTATGGGATGTACGGGATGTATGAGATGTACGGGATGTATGAGATGTACGGGGTGTATGGAGTGTACGGGATGTATGGAGTGTACGGGGCGTATGGAGTGTACGGGATGTATGGAGTATATGGAGTGTACAGGGTGTATGGAGTGTACGAGATGTACGGCGTGTATGGAGTGTACGAGATGTACGGGCTGTATGGGGTGTATGGGATGTACGGGATATATGGGGTGTATGGGATGTATGGAGTGTACGAGATGTACAGGGTGTACGGGATATACGGGGTGTATGGACTGTACGAGATGTATGGGGTGTACGGGATGTACAGGGTGTACAGGGTGTACGGGGTGTATGGGATGTACGGGATGTATGGGATGTACTGGGTGTATGGCATGTAAGGGGTGTATGAGATGTACGGGGTGTATGGAGTGTACGGGATGTATAGGGTGTACAGGATGTATGGGGTGTATGAGATGTACGGGGTGTATGGAGTGTACGGGATGTATGGGATGTATGGAGTGTACGGGATGTACGGGGTGTACGAGATGTAAGGGGTGTATGGGATGTACGGGATATATGGGGTGTACGAGATGTAAGGGGTGTACGGGATGTACGGAGTGTACGGGATATATGGGGTGTACGGGATGCACGGGGTGTATGGAGTGTACGAGATGTACGGGGTGTATCGGGTGTACGGGATGTACAGGGTGTATGGAGTGTACGGGATGTATGGGGTGTACGGGATGTATGGGGTGTACGGGATGTACGGGGTGTACGGGATGTACGGGGTGTACGGGATGTACAGGGTGTATGGAGTGTACGGGATGTAAGGGCAAGCAAATATTCTGACAGGAAGCTTTAATAAACAACCACGGCACTCCACAGCTCTATGGTAGTTCATTGAAAACTACAAGCCGACAGCTGCTAAGGCTGCTGGGACTTGTAGGCACTCATTCACAGAACTCTGCTTTTCCCAGAAATGCATTTCAGCAAGCCTCATGTCTCATGAAGCAGAGCACATTATGATCTTTTGACCTATCAGATGTTCATTGTTGTAAGATTCTCTCAGTTAATGGAATAAACTTCACAAGATCTACAAGATATTATCTTGATTGAGTCACTGACTGTGGTGTCCAACTAAGATTGGAGTTATCGCTATCTCATCACAACTGTAAGTTACTTTCAATGCTTAGATTGGAGAGACAGAACAGTTTCCATATGTGATTTTTAATTAAGTCTTTTCCTATATACTGCACTTAGTTGGCACCTACTGCAGTTTCCTTTGAAAGAATCTTCCGCATCCAACACTCACGGGTGTGTCATCTGCCTGGTCTCCCTACTGTACTCTGTGCTTCTATCCACCATAGTGGCTGGTGCATCTCCACGTAGGGGTTGGTGGAGGGAACCACAGCTTAATAAGAGGAGCCAGGCAGGTGACCCACTAGGAGGTGTCAGATGCAGAATAAGTAGTATTACCCTTTTGTATTTATAGAGCACTCCTTTTTCTACAACTTTTTTTTTAACTTGCGGGCAGCACAGTGGCTAAGTGGTTAGCACTTCTGCCTGGCAGTACTAGGGTCGCCGGTTCAAATCCCAACCACGGCACCACCTGCCTGGAGTTTGCATGTTCTCCCTGTGGCTGCGTGGGTTTCCTTTGGGTACTCCGGTTTCCTGCCACACTCCAAAGACATGCTGGTAGGTGAATTGGCTCCTGTCTAAATTGTCCTTAGTATGTGTATGTATGAATGTGAGTTAGGGACCTTAGATTGTACACCCCTTGAGGGTTAGGGACCTTAGATTGTACGCCCCTTGAGGGTTAGGGACCTTAGATTGTACGCCCCTTGAGGGTTAGGGACCTTAGATTGTACGTCCCTTGAGGGTTAGGGACCTTAGACTGTACGCCCCTTGAGGGTTAGGGACCTTAGATTGTACGCCCCTTGAGGGTTAGGGACTGATGTGAATGTACAATATATATGTAAAGCTCTGCGTACATTGATGACGCTATATAAGTACCTGAAATAAATAAATAAACTTGCTATAGAGTCAATTTAACACACATGGGTGCCAGAAATGGACACTGCATGCTTTCCAAATTCCAGCCGGGTGTCATCTCAGCAATTCCAAATGCAAATTAGGAATCACGGATAGGCAAGTCCGGTGATTTAACTCTCTAGCGCAGTGGTTCTCAACCTTCCTAATGCTGCGACCCTTTAATACAGTTCCTCATGTTGTGGTGACCCCCAATTCTAAAATTATTTACCCAGTAATTATAATTCATGAAGTGTTGTTTTACCTCCAATACTGCTTCTTTCAGCACAGCAGCTGCTTTCTACACAGTAGCTGCTCTTTACACATCGGAAATATGTGTTTTCCGATGGTCTTAGGCGACCCCTGTAAAAGGATCATTCGACCCCCAAAGGGGTCACGACCCACAGGTTGAGAACCACTGCTCTAGCGTCTAAAATGGAAATATCACTTTTGAGTGGTCTGCTTTGTTAACACGGAGGGGAGATATGATGGTGAAGGGAGCAGGGAGGAAGTCGTAACACTTTGGGTAATTTAAGAGACAGGAGACGGCTACTTACTTGATCCAGCTCATTAACTGCACAGTGTCAGGATCATAAAATTCCCGCAGTTCAGAAAGCTCCTGAAGAATTCTTGGCCAGAACTAAAACACATGATATACAACAAGATTTCAGAAGATCTCCAGTACATTAATTAGAGCTAAAGTTTAATCTACTTATATTTTGGCTTCCCTGGTTCCTACTTTCAAACTCTCATCAACATGCTGAAGAAATTTCTTCAATAAAACTTTTCCACTTTTCATTACATAACTTATCTTAGGGCTCATGTACACTGCGGCTGCTAAACTGACGTTCAGGAGCTGTTCAGCGTTTTATTCAGCAGCCCCTGAACTCTCCCTAATGTGTCCATGTACACATCGTCATTTACAGTCATTTACAGGCAGTTAAGTTTACAGTCGTTTTTTTGAATGCAACAAACTTGCGTTCAGATGTAAATTTTATCAGCGTTTGTAAAAGCGGCTAAATGCGCAAATCACGTTTATAAGCGTTTGCGGTTTACATTTTTTTTTAACTCTTCCAGTTCCCGATGCTGTCCAGAGCCTTTTTTTCATCATGAAAAATGCATGCAAAGCGTTTTCAAAGTGCTCAGATGGACAAAACACTGAACACAGGATGTTCCCACCAAGCTTGTCACACATTGCAATGACCAATTCACACCTCAGACCTCTCCCACCCTTAGAAACAAAAGATATGATAATGACCATTCACACCTCAGACCTCTCCCACCCCTGGAAACAAAATATATGTTAATGACCATTCACACCTCAGACCTCTCCCACCTTTGGAAACAAAAGATATGTTAATGACCACATCACACCTCAGACCTCTCCCACCCTTGGAAACAAAAGATATGTTAATGACCATTCACACCTCAGACCTCTCCCACCCTTGGAAACAAAAGATATGTTAATGACCACATCACACCTCAGACCTCTCCCACCCTTGGAAACAAAAGATATGTTAATGACCACATCACACCTCAGACCTCTCCCACCCTTGGAAACAAAAGAAATGTTAATGACCACATCACACCTCAGACCTCTCCCACCCTTGGAAACAAAAGATATGTTAATGACCGTTCACACCTCAGACCTCTCCTACCCTTGGAAACAAAAGATATATTAATGACCATTCACACCTCAAATTCCTCATGAAGACCCCCTGCCAGGTGAAATAGTTAATAATTTTAAATTAACCACCTCCTTAGTACTATAATTACCCTACAACACCATCAACACCTTCCCCTGAAAGTGTACAAAATTATATAAGTGACAGTGTATTTACAAGATCCTCCAAAAAACAATAAATGTGAAATATAATCCTTCAATCACCTTAATCTCCAAAAATTTGTAAATAAAAATATATATAAAAATATATAAATCCACTAAAAATATAACGTCCACTAAAATTCCTTTTCAAGTCCACTAAAAAAATCCAATCCACTGTAGGAAGTATATGAAAGTTTTTTTAAATATATTTATTTTTATGAAAGGTAATGCACTATATGAATTTTCTTTTTTTGAGGTGGACACTTTGTGAATATCGTTGATTGGATTTTTTTAGTGGACTTGAAAAGGAATTTTAGTGGACTTTATATTTGTAGTGGATTTATATATTTTTATATATATTTTTATTTGCAAATTTTTGGGGATTAAGGTGATTGAAGGATTATATTTCACATTTATTGTTTTTTGGAGGATCTTGTAAATACACTGTCACTTATATAAGTTAATAATTTACCACTTTTCAGTGCATTATAGGCATTTGGGAGGTTCTCCTGTGCTTATCTTTAAAAAAACGCTTCTAAACGTAAAATTACAGGCCTGCAATAAAAAAAATACATATTTCCATGCAAAAAAATGTACCGCTTTGAGCACAGAAATACTGACATAATCAGACCGTTAGGAAGGTTAAAGGCTTACCTGTAGGTACAAATGAGAGAAGAGACTTCACTACCACTAAGACACTTGAAAAGTTTTTCTTTTTTTTGCTGCCTGTGTCTTGTTGGAAAAATTTCCCTTCTCTTCCTGTCCCAAAGACAGAATTTAAATTAAGAGGAAGTCTCTCCTAAGTGAGGAGAATTCTCCTTAGACTGGGAAATTCCTCTGAGGAAGAGGGCACATCCCTCAAAACGCATTAGAATTGTATGTCTGTGAAATTTCAGGGATTTTGTGAAACCCATCCCGATCTTGGTTCCAGACTTGGGTTGTGCACTCAATGCTTATGGCACGCTGTGAGCATGCATTTGGCTTTTACTTTTATCTACTAAACAGATTATCAGGTAAGGCACTAGGCCTTTGCAGCCCCTGGTCTTTTGAATTGTATGGCTCACTTTACACTGATACTAAGGGTTCAACTACCTTGATCCACCTCCTCTGCTATGCCACAACCATTCTGATCCCCCTGTCCAGTGAGCTCACCAAAGTGGCAATAGGGTATTCCCTCCGGACAAGGGTCCACATGGCGTAGGGCTTAGCTTAGATGTGGGGGATGCTGTGCCCATGGTAACCAAGTCAGTCTAGGATCAGAGAGGAGAGCACAGGAGGTTCCTCTGGCTAACAAAGTGGCAAAAAGGCACTTCATGGAGGCATACCTGTCTTAGGAGCTGCTACTGCAGGATTCCACCTGAACCTGCTAGCTGATTAGCTGACTCTGGGCTCTCTTCAGTACTTGAAGACACAATTTGAAGCAAAGGAACAGTCTTAACCACTTCCAGTCCGGACACTTCCCCCCCTTCCTGTCCGAACACTTCCCCCCGCCCTTCCAGTCCAGACACTTTCACCCCCTTCCTGTCCGGACACTTTCACCCCCTTCCTGTCCGGACACTTCCCCCCCCCTTCCAGTCCGGACACTTCCCCCCCCTTCCAGTCCGGACACTTCCCCCCCCCTTCCAGTCCGGACACTTTCCCCCCCTTCCAGTCCGGACACTTTCACCCCCTTCCAGTCCGGACACTTTCACCCCCTTCCAGTCCGGACACTTTCACCCCCTTCCAGTCCGGACACTTTCACCCCCTTCCAGTCCGGACACTTTCACCCCCTTCCAGTCCGGACACTTTCACCCCCTTCCTGTCCGGACACTTTCCCCCCCTTCCAGTCCGGACACTTTCACCCCCTTCCAGTCCGGACACTTTCACCCCCTTCCAGTCCGGACACTTTCACCCCCTTCCAGTCCGGACACTTTACCCCCCTTCCTGCCCAGGCCAATTTTCAGCTTTCAGCGCTATCACACTTTGAATGACAATTGCGCGGTCATGCAACACTGTACCCGTATGAATTTTTTTAGCATTTTTTTGAGACAGATAAAACTTTATTTTGGTAGTAAATTACGATTAGTGCCAAAATTACTTGTGAGCTAATATGGTGAAAATCAAAAATGTGTTATCTACTACCAAAAATTAATTAAATATATAATAAAAATAATTAATATATGTGTAAAAACAGGTTGGCTAGCACCCTACACCAACTCATAAATAGTGTTATTAACTCTAAATGTTCAAACAATAGTGCAGCGCTCCCTTACTGAATAATTGATGTACTAAAAATTATATATAAATTAGTGTACCAAAAAATATTTTTAAATTTATAAATCCTACACTTGTGATTATGAATCTACAAATGCTCTATATAATTAACCTGAATATAAACAAGTATATTAGTGACCTAAACAATATAATTATCCAATCCCATAAACAAAAACAATATATCACATCAACCAGTGTCCAAAATAATATTTAAATAAATAGTTCTCCAATGTTAATATATGGATCTGTTCCAACACATAAGGCGGCTTCAGGATAATTGTTCCTCTATTATGTGCTTTTGTGTTGTTCCTCTAAAAAAAAATGGAAGAAAAGTGAATATTAGACGGTTCAAAAAAATGGCCGTGTTTGTATTCTTCTTTACAAACTCAAACATTCACTATATAAACTGAGAAATGTTTGAAGATTTTGCTTTCCTTTGAATGACTTCAT
Source organism: Staurois parvus (assembly GCF_062004578.1). Taxonomy (NCBI): domain Eukaryota; kingdom Metazoa; phylum Chordata; class Amphibia; order Anura; family Ranidae; genus Staurois; species Staurois parvus. The sequence continues at coordinate 112,555 of NW_028319682.1, read as the reverse complement.
GAATATTTGGTTGTAGTCGCACTGTTTCTGAGAACTGCTGTACATCTGTGTTGCATGGAGTCCCCCAACTTCTGGCCCCTGTGATCAGGTATTCCAGCCCAGGATGATTGGACCACATTCCACAGTTCTTCTCTATTTCTTGGTTTTGCCTCAGAAACTGCATTTTTGATGTCACCCCACAAGTTTTCTATTGGATGAAGATCCGGGGATTGGGCTGGCCACTCCATAACGTCCATCTTGTTGGTCTGGAACCAAGATGTTGCACGTTTATTGGTGTGTTTGGGGTCGTTGTCTCGTTGGAACACCCATTTCAAGGGCATTTCCTCTTCAGCATAAGGCAGCATGACCTCTTCAAGTATTCTGATGTATTCAAACTGATCCATGATCCCTGGTATGTGATAAATAGGCCCAACACCGTAGTATGAGAAACATCCCCATATCATGATGCTTGCACCACCATGCTTCACTGTCTTCACAGTGTACTGTGGCTTGAATTCAGTGTTTGGGGGTCGTCTGACAAACTGTCTCCGCCCACTAGACCCAAAAAGAACAATCTTACTTTCATCAGTGCACAAAATGTTGCGCCATTTCTCTTTAGGCCAGTCAATGTGCTCTTTGGCAGATTGTAACCTCTTCAGCACGTCTTTTTCCCAACAGTGGGACTTTGCGGGGACTTCTTGCAGATAGCTTGGCTTCACATAGGCGTCTTCTAATTGAAACAGTCCTCACAGGGAACTTTACACCTTCTTTCATCTTCCTGGAGCTGATTGTTGGCTGAGTCCGCCCCATTTTGGCTATTCTTCTATCCATTCCAATGGTAGTTTTTCGCTTTCTTCCACGACTTTAAGGTTTTGGTTGCCATTTTAAAGCATTTGCGATCATTTTAGCTGAGCAGCCGATCATTTTCTGCACTTCTTTATATGTTTTCCCCTCTCCAATCAACTTTTTAATCAAGGTACGCTGTTCCTCTGAACAATGTCTGGAACGACTCATTTTCCTCAGAATTTCAGAGAGAAATGCACTGTAACCAGCATGTCCAACATTTGCTGCCTTCCTTCCTTAAATAAGGGCAATAATTGCCACCTGTTTTTCAAAGAATGAATGACCTCACTAATAGAACTCCACACTGCTATTATTTTGAACACGCCCCTTTCAATGAGTGATTCAATGACACAGAATCAGCAGCATGCATGTCATGACTGTGGGGTCTGTTGGATTTTTATTACTCTACTACACCTGCTAGGAAATTATTTGCCATGTAGAAATATCATTTCCACCAAAAACAGTGATTGATCCGGTTAGTGATGTCTGACTGCTATTATTTTCAACACAACTGTAAATGAAAAAGTCCAAAAATATAGAAAAAAAAACGGTTTTTTTTGCAAATAAATCATATTTCATCATAAATCTTGGCCAAAATTTATTCAGTTATCTTTTTAGTAAAAAAAAAACCCAAATTAGTTTATAACCAAAAATTATAATTTAAAACATATTTTTTTTACATTTTTATTTTTATATTATTACTTATGTTTGTTTTTTTTACATACTATCACCCTAGCATCATTTTTTAAAAATTATAATTTTTGGTTATAAACTAATTTGGGTTATTTTGTTTTTACTAAAAAGATAACTGAATAAATTTTGGCCAAGATTTATGAAGAAAGATGATTTATTTGCAAAAAAAAAACACTTTTTAAAACATTTTTTGGACTTTTTCATTTATATAGCAAACAAAAAATAAAATCCCAGTGGTGAATAAATACCACCAAAATAAAGTTTTATCTGTCTCAAAAAAATTCTTATGGGTACAGTGTTGCATGACCGCGCAATTGTCATTCAAAGTGCGACAGCGCTGATAGCTGAAAATTGGCCTGGACAGGAAGGGGGTAAAAGTGTCTGGACTTGAAGTGGTTAAAGGCATGGGCTGGAGCTATAAACCTCCCAGGAGCAATGCATCCTGGGGAAACTTGCTTGGTATTGCAAAAAAAAAATCGTAAACCGGGCATTATTTTCAATGGATTTTCATTCGTAAACCGAAAATTACATTAACCGAGGGGTTCGTAATCCGAGGAGTTTTGGGTTAGTGACAGTCTCCCAAACAGGTTCGCTTTAACCACTTCCTGTTCGGACACTTTCCCCCCGTTCCAGTCCGGACACTTTCCCCCCCTTCCAGTCCGGACACTTTCACCCTCTTCCAGTCCGGACACTTTCCCCCCCCTTCCAGCCCGGACACTTTCCCCCCCTTCCAGTCCGGACACTTTCACCCTCTTCCAGTCCGGACACTTTCCCCCCCCTTCCAGCCCGGACACTTTCACCCCCCTTCCAGTCCGGACACTTTCCCCCCTTCCAGTCCGGACACTTTCCCCCCCTTCCAGTCCGGAGGCTTTTAACCCCTTCCTGTCCAGGCCAATTTTCAGCTTTCAGCGCTATCACACTTTGAATGGCAATTGCACGGTCATGCAATACAGTACCCATATGAATTTTTTACCATTTTTTTGAGACAGATAAAGCTTTATTTTGGTGGTATTTATTCACCGCTGGGATTTTTATTTTTTTTACTATGTAAATGAAAAAGTCCAAAATTTTTTTAAAAAAGTGTTTTTTTAAATAAAATTTTGCAAATAAATAATATTTCATCCTAAATCTTGGCCAAAATTTATTCCGTTATTTTTTTAGTAAAAAAAAAAATCCAAAATTAGTTTATAACCAAAAATTATAATTTTTAAACATTTTTTTTTACATTTTTTTTTATTTATTTATTTTTTTACATACTGTCACCCTAGCAGTACAGTGTCACCATGGTGACACTGTACTACTTGTGGGGGGTGATGAAGATTTTTTTTTTTTTTTTTACACTGATTGCTTTTACACCCATATAGGATGTAAAAGCAATCATTTCTCTCTCTGTCATTCTTGCAGCCATTGAGAAATACTGAGTGAGCTGTGATTGGTCACAGCTTGTCACATGGTACAAGGCTGTTGTGAATAGCCTTGTACCATGTGACCTCTGTGATCATTCACAGATTTCACACATAGTAAGCAATGATGTCACAAGTGACATCTTGCTTACTACTTTGCATGTGATCACTGATTCGCCAATCGTGATCACATGATCGGGACCTCGCACAGAGGTCCCGTCCGATGATCGGTGTTTCACTGTGTCCGGAGGACACAGCGGGCACCGGATCGCGGTGGTGCGCGCTCCCAGGGAGCGCGCACAGCTAGAAAAGGAGGGTGCCGTTTAGGAACGGCAACCCGCCCCTGGAGTGCCTCTGCCGTGCTGTTTATAAACGGCAGGCAGACGGCAAGAGGTTAAGTGAGCCCAAAGATTGCATGTAGAACCATCATCTCGTTTATCATGGAATTATTACAAATAAATCCTCACCTTTAAGACTACGGAAACGATCAGAATCAATGACACCAAATATCGGATCCCATTAGCCTGAAATAAAATACAGAAAATTATAAGTTGCAAAAAAGGGAACCGGAATAGTTTTGTTCTTCTTGTAAGATCTTAATGTAAACACATGTAGGCGGCCAATGGTGACCCTCTTCTGAAGATAGACGTTGTCTGCTTAGTACATGGACCCACTCAGTCCAATAATGTATGAGCTGGAACAAGCATGCAGATCTGTAGGTCAAATGTCCTTATCCCCTCAGCGCCGACGTAACACAAATATGCGGCCTCACAGAACGGGGATTTTTCCAGAGGGTCACATATTTGCGCACACGTCTTTGTGCTGGGAATGTGCCGCACAGAGCGCTCCCAGCACAAAGACCGCGGTGTCACTGAGAGCCCCGGGTCACGTCCTAACGATCAGGACCCGGGACTCCCGCTTCCGGGTTCCATGATCGCTGTGATAGCCTCTGATTGGCTATCACAGTGATCAGTTTACTGTTTTTCAGATTTTAGGTGGTCCGCACCATCAGGAGTATAAAATGTCTCAGCATCAGTGAGAGTATGGCCCATCTTTGGTGTCAGTGAGGGGAACTGTGCCCCATCGATTATGTGATTAGGAGGAATGGTGCCCCATTATTGGTGTCATTGGGCCCCACTGTTTGTGTCATTGGGAGGAACTGTGCCCCTTCATTGGTGGGAAATGTGCCCCATCGTTGGTGTCATTGGGAGGATTTGTGCCCCTTTGTTAGTGTCAACGGATGAAACAGTGCCCCAAGGGCTGGATAAAAGCAAGGAAAGGGCCGCCTCTGGCCCCTCGGCCGTAGTTTGGAGATCGCTGGTCTAGCTCACAAAGCAGCTGCTTCCATGGTACAAGAGTGAGAGGCAGTTATATTCCAGTTACTATTTAGGATTTCACTCGATCAATGCAAACTATTCTATTGGAATATATTTTCTGCAAAAGTAACCAAGAATGTAGCTCTATACTGACATCTAGTGAGCGGATCTGACAATGCCTCATGCCCAGTTTTCTTTTTTTTTTTGGTGTGAACCTAAAGCCCAAATGTGGGAACAATTAAAATTATCCCATGAAGTGGGGCTGCACCCACGCTGCAAGGGTTCCCAACGATTAGTGTAGCTGCTTGACCCCCAGGCCAATTCTGACATTTCTTTCATACATGTAAAAATCTGCATTTCTTTGGCTACAACATTACTTAGAACCCCCAAACATTATATATATATATATTTTTTTTAACCAAAGGCCCTAGAGCAAAATGGGGCCCTTTGTTTGCTCTTGTAAGGCCCTTGGGGCACTATTACTTCCACTGGCACCAACAATGGAGCAATCATTTCTGCACTGACACCAATACTGGGGCGCTATCCCTCCCACTGACACCAACGATGGTGCACTGTTCCTTCCACTGACACCAATGATGGGGCACTATTCCTTCCACTGACACCAATGATGGGGCACTATTCCTCCCACTGACAGCAATGATGGGGCACTATTCCTCCTACTGACACCAATAATAGAGCACTATTCCTCCCACTGACACCAATGATGGGGCACTATTCCTCCTACTGACACCAATAATAGAGCACTATTCCTCCCACTGACACCAATGATGGGGCACTATTCCTCCCACTGATACCAACGATGGGGCACTATTCCTGCCATTGACACCAATGATGGGGCACTATTCCTCCCACTGATACCAATGATGGGGCACTATTCCTCCCACTGATACCAATGATGGGGCACTATTCCTCCCACTGACACCAATGATGGGGCACTATTCCTCCCACTGATACCAATGATGGGGCACTATTCCTCCCACTGACACCAACGATGGGGCACTATTCCTCCCACTGATATCAATGATGGGGCACTATTCCTCCCACTGAAGAAACCTTTCCGTGTTTGGAGATTAAATTTATTTTCCTCCAGACATAAAGAGCGCCCCCTTGTCCTCTGTGATGACCTCAGGGTGACTAACTCTACACCGAGTTCACTATATGAACCACTGATGTATTTATACATGGAGATCATATCCCCCCTTATGTATTTATACATGGAGATCATATCCCCCCTTATGTATTATACATGGAGATCATATCCCCCCTTATGTATTATACATGGTGATCATATCCCCCCCTTATGTATTACACATGGAGATCATATCCCCCCCCTTATGTATTACACATGGTGATCATATCCCCCCTTATGTATTATACATGGTGATCATATCCCCCCTTATGTATTATACATGGAGATCATATCCCCCCTTATGTATTATACATGGAGATCATATCCCCCCTTATGTATTATACATGGAGATCATATCCCGCCTTATGTATTATACATGGAGATCATATCCCCCCTTATGTATTATACATGGAGATCATATCCCCCCTTATGTATTATACATGGAGATCATATCCCCCCTTATGTATTATACATGGAGATCATATCCCCCCTTATGTATTATACATGGAGATCATATCCCCCCTTATGTATTATACATGGAGATCATATCCCCCCTTATGTATTATACATGGAGATCATATCCCCCCTTATGTATTATACATGGAGATCATATCCCCCCTTATGTATTATACATGGAGATCATACCCCCCCTTATGTATTATACATGGAGATCATATCCCCCCTTATGTATTATACATGGAGATCATATCCCCCCTTATGTATTATACATGGAGATCATATCCCCCCTTATGTATTATACATGGAGATCATATCCCCCCTTATGTATTATACATGGAGATCATATCCCCCCCTATGTATTATACATGGAGATCACATCCCCCTTATGTATTATACATGGAGATCATATCCCCCCCTATGTATTATACATGGAGATCACATCCCCCTTATGTATTATACATGGAGATCATATCCCCCCCTTATGTATTATACATGGAGATCATATCCCCCCCTATGTATTATACATGGAGATCACATCCCCCTTATGTATTATACATGGAGATCATATCCCCCCTTATGTATTATACATGGAGATCATATCCCCCTTATGTATTATACATGGAGATCATATCCCCCCTTATGTATTATACATGGTGATCATATCCCCCCTTATGTATTATACATGGTGATCATATCCCCCCTTATGTATTATACATGGAGATCATATCCCCCCTTATGTATTATACATGGAGATCATATTCCCCCTTATGTATTATACATGGAGATCATATCCCCCCCTATGTATTATACATGGTGATCATATCCCCCTTATGTATTATACATGGAGATCATATCCCCCTTATGTATTATACATGGAGATCATATCCCCCCTTATGTATTATACATGGAGATCATATCCCCCCTTATGTATTATACATGGTGATCATATCCCCCTTATGTATTATACATGGAGATCATATCCCCCCTTATGTATTATACATGGAGATCATATCCCCCCTTATGTATTATACATGGAGATCATATCCCTCCTTATGTATTATACATGGAGATCATATCCCCCCTTATGTATTATACATGGAGATCATATCCCCCTTATGTATTATACCGTTTCAAAGATCCATGGTGTGCTGCAATATATGTTTTGACTTGTGTTTGGAGTTTGGGCTCTCTAGGTCAGTACAATACACCAAATTATGTGCATGTAACTTTTTTTGAAAGGACTCCAGTGGAGTTGTGGTTGCAGAGGAGTCTCATGTCCAAAGGAAGGATCTTTTCCCACGCTGTCTGGTCCGTTTAAAGGGGGCTTCCTGCTGATTCTTGCTTGTAATATACCATTCAACATATTGCACTTTGATTATGCGCATCTGGAGAGTGCACATTTTTATTAATCTCCAGCACGGATAAAGCCACACCATCTGTGCAACAGGACCCGTTTCCAACACTGTATGCTGACCTGATTGTGTGTCCACCTTATGAACACTCTTTGCTTTAAGACTTTCACAGTTGCACAAACTTTCTTTTCACTGCGCCAATCATAGTGCTTCATCCACTTATATTTATATCAAGAATAATGATCTAATAATTATAATTTATTATTATCAATAATTATTAATTTTATTTCAACGGTTTGTCGTTTTTCAGCGCTGCCCTGTTTTCTGTTTGTATTATGTGTAAGGTTTAGGGTTCCTTTTTAGTGCATTTGCAGCTGATTGTAATCGGATCCCTGAGCGCTCACGGTTTCTTTGTTTTTTTCTAATGGTTTGGGAGCATTCTCTGTATGTTCTCCAGTTCCCCAACGTTCTGTTTGTGAATTGGTGTACAAAACTGAACTGCATATTCCAGATTATTATTATTATTATACAGTATTTATAAAGCGCCAATAGTTCGCTCAGCGCTGTACATTACAAAGGGGGACAGAACATGTGACAGAACAATACCAATACAATGCAAAACATGAGGGGATCGAGGGCCCTACTCTTTCGAGCTTACAATCTAGGAGGGAGGGGATGGTGGCACAGGAGGAGATAGCTGTGGGGGATGGGGTGGTAGGAAGAGTGGGGGAGGTCGGCAAGTTAGCAGGGGGTGGGGTAGGCTTCCCTGAAGAGATGGGTTTTCAGGGTGCGCCTAAAGGAGAGGAGAGTAGGTGATAATCTGATGGGTTGGGGCAGGGAGTTCCAGAGGATGGGTGACACCCTGGAGAAGTCCAGGAGGCGGGAATGGGAGGAAGAGACCAGGGAACTAGAGAGAAGGAGGTCTTGTGAGGAGCGGAGTGTGCGTGTTGGGCGATACTTGGATATTAGGTCAGTGATGTAGTACGGGGCAGTATGGTGGACGGCTTTGTACGTCAGTGTTAGGATTTTGAATTTGATCCGTTGGGCAATCGGAAGCCAGTGGAGGGATTGGCAGAGGAGGGTGGAGGACACTGAGTGGAGGCCAGTGGAGGGATTGGCAGAGGGGGGTGGAGGACACTGAATGGAGGCCAGTGGAGGGATTGGCGGAGGGGAGGTGGTGGAGACGGAGCGGTTGGAAAGGTGAATGAGTCTGGCAGCCGTATTCAGGATGGACTGAAGCGGGGATAGCCAGCGGCGAGGCAGGCCAGTGAGGAGGGAGTTGCAGTAGTCGAGTCGTGATATGATGAGGGAGTGGATGAGCTGTTTAGTGGTTTCTGGGGTTAGGAACGTGCGGATTTTGGTGATGTTGCGGAGGTGGAGTCTGCATGAGTTTGTTAAAGATTGGACTTGGGGCTGGAAGGATAGGTTGGAGTCCAGGATGACACCAAGTACTCTGGCCTGCCAGATGAGGTCTTACTGATGATTTGTACCGGGGGGGGGGATCATCTCTCTCTCTCTGGAGTCTATACCTCTTTTAATGCAAGAGAGGATTTTTGTTACGTGCATTCATGATGTTACCTGTCACAGAGATCAAAGAGCGCCCCCTGACAATGCCCTTCATCTACTTTTCTCTCCAGAATGGCACCGTATTGGTTCAGGCATCATCCAGGGTTACCCTCTACTTCCTGGACTGGAATTCTGGCGCATAGATGACACAATCATATAAATCACGGTGACTGACAAATGTCTGACGCAGATCAGCCCCTGCAGAAAGCTCTCACCTTGTGACTTATTACAAGGTTGCAATGTACAGTTTGATCAGTGAGGGAGAGGAGACTGAGAAAATGCTTTCTGCAGCAGACTGATGGCCCCTTCTCAGGCTAGAGGACTGAAGTTCATGGACTGCTTTTAATGATAAATAAGGTAGAGCTTTTTTTTTCCAACTATAGTGTTGTTGTATAAAGTGACATCTGGAATATATTTATGTAGATTAATAAAAAAAACTGAAATAACTATTGCAGCAAAAGGTAATATAGTTATCACTGGAATCTAGCAGTCATCATACTAACCCTCTGCGGTGTGTAGAACCTGACCAATCGCAACACAATTCCCCAAATGTCCTTACTGGCGACTCCAAAGGAAGCCAAGACACACATGTGGGACGTCCAGAGATACTTCATTCTGTAATGAGAGGAGTTCATCTCATCAGTCATTAGTTTGCTACCCTTCGATACAGTGCAGCCATCACACACAGCTCTAAAGCTCAGCAGATTCGAGCTATCTATAGGTAGGCTGATTGTACCCAAGTTAGTCCGTTGATTAACTTGGGTACAACCAGCTTGTTGGATTTTGCACATTCGATTACCGCCGGCGGTTTTAGCTGCTAGCAGTAATCAGTGTTCTGCTGGCCAGGAAGGCTCCCCGCTCCCCCTTCCCCCACACTGGCAGAATACAATAGTGCTGCGGGAAGGGTTCTCCTGTCAACACTGACTATGTTGATGGGGACAATTAATGATTTTATTTCCTTCAATCCATGATGGAAGAAAGAAATTTGAGTTAAAGCGGAGTTCCACTCGACCTATCAAAAATAAACGTCAGCAACTACAAACACTGTAGCTGCTGACTTTTAAAAAACAGCCACTTACCTGTCCCTCGGTCCCGTGGTGTGTCCCCCACAGCCCTTTTCAACGGCCATCCTGTATTCCAGGAGGACGGCATCTTCAGTGTGGGCAACCGGCTGTGATAGTTTGTGGCTTCACAGCCGGGTGCCCACTGCGCATGCGCGACTAGTGCTGCGCTTCATGAATGGTCCTGTAGTCTCCTGGGACCTGTCACGTGTCCCAAAAGACTACAGGGAGGGAGGACACCTTCTGCTTCCGATCGCCTAGGTCAGTGGTGGGCAACCTTTTTTTTCAACTGAGCCAAATCTCACCAAAACCACGATTGAAATTTATTTTGAGAGCCACATTTTTAAAACTGAAAATACATAGGATGGTACACTGTTTTTAGTTTCAATAAGTTTTTATAGTAATTCATCCCCCATATAGTAATTTATCCCCCATAGTAATTCATCCCCCATATAGTAATTCATCCCCCATATAGTAATTCATCCCCCCCATAGTAATTCATCCCCCATATAGTAATTCATCCCCCCTATAGTAATTCATCCCCCATAGTAATTCATCCCCCATATAGTAATTCATCCCCCAGAGTAATTCCTCCCCCATATAGTAATTCATCCCCCATAGTAATTCATCCCCATATAGTAATTCATCCCCCATATAGTAATTCATCCCCCATATAGTAATTCATCCCCCATATAGTAATTCATCCCCCATAGTAATTCATCCCCCATATAGTAATTCATCCCCCATATAGTAATTCATACCCCATATAGTAATTCATCCCCCATAGTAATTCATCCCCCATAGTAATTCATCCCCCATATAGTAATTCATCCCCCATATAGTAATTCATCCCCCATATAGTAATTCATCCCCCATATAGTAATTCATCCCCCCTATAGTAATTCATCCCCCATATAGTAATTCATCCCCCATAGTAATTCATCCCCCATATAGTAATTTATCCCCCATAGTAATTCATCCCCCATAGTAATTCCTCCCCCATATAGTAATTCATCCCCCCTATAGTAATTCATCCCGCCTATAGTAATTCATCCCCCATATAGTAATTCATCCCCCATAGTAATTCATCCCCCATAGTAATTCATCCCCCATAGTAATTCCTCCCCCATATAGTAATTCATCCCCCATATAGTAATTCATCCCCCATATAGTAATTCATCCCCCATATAGTAATTCATCCCCCATAGTAATTCATCCCACATATAGTAATTCATACCCCATAGTAATTCATCCCCCATAGTAAGTCATCCCCCATATAGTAATTCATCCCCCATAGTAATTCATCCCCCATATAGTAATTCATCCCCCATATAGTAATTCATACCCCATATAGTAATTCATCCCCCATAGTAATTCATCCCCCATATAGTAATTCATCCCCCATATAGTAATTCATCCCCCATATAGTAATTCATCCCCCATATAGTAATTCATCCCCCATATAGTAATTCATCCCTCATATAGTAATTCATCCCTCATATAGTAGTAGTAAGTAAGTAGCAAGTAGTAAGCCAAGTCCCCCCTGTGTCAATTCACTTACCTTTGCTCCGCGCGTTCCTCTCGCCGTGTTCCCCGCGCCGTTCTGGTCTTCAGGGCGGACTGTGAGAGGAGCCTAGCTCCCCTCACGTTCGTCACGCTGCCCCGCCTACACACATCCTGACAGCCAATCACTAGCTATCAGGATGTGAGTGGCAGCGAGACTGGCCAATCATTGCTGGGCTAGCTGCAGAGTCCTCGGCCGCCCGAGAGGAGGGAGGGGAGCGGGCGCCCGGCACACAGAAGAGCCGCATTAAAATGTGTAAAGAGCCGCATGTGGCTCGCGAGCCGCGGCTTGCCGACCACTGGCCTAGGTGATCGGACCGGAAGTGGGAGCGGGTACCTGTCAAATTCAGGTACCGGCTCCCCAAAGGTGCCAATCCTTAATGGGAAGCGGGGGAGCAGCCCTTAAAGCGGAATTTCCCCTTTTGGGTGGAGCTCCGCTTTAACTACAGGCTGCTTAGGAGTCAGACTTACCGCATTGTGCTGATAGCCAGGCAACCAAACATCACGTTATGTACTAAATTATAGGCAACGTCTGCTCGGACAAGACAGCTTCTATGTTCACTCCAATCCTTCTGTTTGCTGCCTGAGGAGATGCTGGAAAACAGACAGATGTCCAAAGTCACAATCTTTCATTGTGCACACAATTCTAGAACAGCTGAAAAATTCTTTAACTAAATTTTTTAGTTCAAATCAGATAAATACATTCCAGGTGAATCAAAACAAAAGGTGCGCAAAGTCTTAGGGCTCATGCACACTGCGGCTGATAAACTCACATTTAGGAGCTGTTCAGCGTTTTTTGCAGCAGCCCCTGAACTCTCCCTAATGTTCTCCTATGTGTCCGTGTACACATCGTCCTTTACAGGCATTTACAGGCAGTTGAGTTTAAATTCGTTTTTTTGAACGCACTAAACTTGCGTTCAGCAGTCGATTTTATCAGCGTTTCCAACACAAAATGCTTGTAAACGCGGCAAATTGCGTTTATAAGCGTTTGCATTTTTTTTTAACTCTTCCAGTTCCCGATGCTGTCCAGAGCCTTTTTTCATCAGGAAAAATGCGTGCAAAGCGTTTTCAAGGTACTCAGATGGACAAAACACTGAACACAGGATGTTCCTACCAAGCTTGTTACACATTGTAATGACCAATTCACACCTCAGACCTCTCCCACCCTTGGAAACAAAAGATATGTTAATGACCATCCACACCTCAGACCTCTCCCACCCTTGGAAACAAAAGATATGTTAATGACCATTCACACCTCAGACCCCTCCCACCCTTGGAAACAAAAGATATGTTAATGACCATCCACACCTCAGACCTCTCCCACCCTTGGAAACAAAAGATATGTTAATGACCATTCACACCTCAGACCTCTCCCACCCTTGGAAACAAAAGATATGTTAATGACCGTTCACACCTCAGACCCCTCCCACCCTTGGAAACAAAAGATATGTTAATGACCGTTCACACCTCAGACCTCTCCCACCCTTGGAAACAAAAGATATGTTAATGACCATTCACACCTCAGACCTCTCCCACCCTTGGAAACAAAAGATATGTTAATGACCATTCACACCTCAGACCTCTCCCACCCTTGGAAACAAAAGATATGTTAATGACCGTTCACACCTCAGACCTCTTCCACCCTTGGAAACAAAAGATATGTTAATGACCATTCACACCTCAGACCTCTCCCACCCTGGGAAACAAAAGATATGTTAATGAACATCCACACCTCAGACCTCTCCCACCCTTGGAAACAAAAGATATGTTAATGACCATTCACACCTCAAATTCCTCATGAAGACCCCCTGCCAGGTGGCCTTAATGACTCCCTCCACCAGACACCTTTCCCACCCTTGGAAACAAAAGAAATGTTGATGAGCAACTCACACCTAGCTAATGTCAACACATACTGCTGTCTCTGCTTCTACTCTCTATATTTCTCTGAAACAGCCTGAAATAGTTAATAATTTGCCACTTTCCGGTGAATTCTAGGCATTTGGGAGGTTCTCCTGAGCTTATCTTTAAAAAGCGCTTCTAAACGCAAATGCGCATAAACAAGTAATGCAAACGCATCTTTACAGACATTTTTTAACCTACGTTTTCCAGCAGTCAGTTTCCATCGTTCAGAAGTGTCCCATTTACAGTTCAAAAGCCAGGGGCGGACTGACCATTTGGAAACATGGGCACTGCCCTAGGGCCCGGGGTCAGTAGGGGGCCCCATGAGATGCCCCTGGTACTTTTTTCATAGGCTTTTTTGAATTTGGGCAAGGACACAGGGGCCCCATGATCCCCTATTGTCCGGGGGCCCCATGAGTTGTCAGTCCGCCCCTGGTCACAGCATGAGCAAAAAAGCATATCCCCTGCCAGCAGACTGCAGAGAAGGACCTTTGTTCTCTGTGTGGAAGCAGTGGTCTCTCTGCAGTGGTCTGACACACTCCGTGCTGAGCCAGAGCTACAACTCTCCATCTCTGCTTCAGCAGGAGGTGTGTTGGACCTCTGCAGAGAGACCGCTGCTTTCACACAGAATAAAGGGCCATCCTCCAACCGCAACATCACCATTGTGTCCTGTATTGACTTGTGAGTTGAAACAAATTTCTCTGCTAAGTTATGTTGCAGTAATGTGCACGATACCGCAACACACACTACATGCCCACACTCAGAAAATGGGGGGTTCCAATATGTCCCAAGTGCTTTGCCTCAGGTTGGGGGTGCAGGCTGAGGAGGAGCCCGTCCTGGCCTGTTGTATACAGGACAGAGAAAGTAAGTATAACTTCAAATGCCACATACCATCAGAGCCCCATAGACACTGTAATGAAAGCAGCCTCAGCCTGGCTCTGTCCGTAGGTGGAGGATCGGAGGAAGGCGGGTGTAAACGCACACAAGTCCATTTACACCTGCCAGTCCATGAAGGTGAATGAACCGGATGATCAGGTCCATCTGAAAAACTGTCAAGCGGACTTGATCAGACCCTTTGTGTGTAAGGGGCCTTCGATATATTATTTATGTTACGTGCATTCATGATTTTACCTGTCACAGAGATCAAAGAATGCCCCCTGATCAGCAATGGGGGTTAGTAGAAGGTCCATGTGGAGGTGGTGTCCAAGTCCATCTGTAGTGGGGGGATTATAGCAGTATGGACTTGTCTGAGGAGGCAGTCGGCTGTAAGAGCTTGTAGATACTCCTAATGCAGGTAGAGAAGAGAGACAGCAGCGCCACTCTAAGTGTAGACGGTTACAATCAGTAGCAGAGGGGCGCAGGGAGGCTCACAGGGATGTCACCGCATGGACTGGGTTTCCAAGATGGCGCATGTTCGGAGCATGCTCACTCCTTTGTCAGCCTGACGAAGGAGTGAGCATGCTCTGAACATGCACCATCTTGGAAACTCAATCCATGCGGTGACATCCTTGTGAGCCTCCCTGTGCCCCTCTGCTACCTCCTTCCCCCGAGCTCTGGACACCACCGCAGCGGTGGGAAAACACCCAGAGCGTGGCTAAAGGACCTGATGCTCCCACTAGATCTCCATTACTTGACATACCTACCTGTTACCTACCTACGTGAGTGAAATTTTACCATTAAATCTGCCTGATTTTAACTGACTACACTTAGAGTGGCGCTTTTGTCTCTCTTCTCTCACTTCCAAACTAGGCTGTTTGCAGCCATAGACACACACAGCTATGCTTGGCTCCGCCCCCTGCTCCTAGGTTTTGATTGACAGCAGCAGGAGCCAATGGTTCGTGCTGCTGCCTCTGTGTCCTGTGAGGAGAAGAAGATGGGTACAGCGCTGAATGGAGATTGTATATAGGGAGGAGTGGGGGTGATACTACCACTGTGGCATGTTTTACCTTAATGCAGGGAATGTATTAAGGTACAAATTGTCTTGGCTTTAGAAGCCCTTCATAGTTCATGTGGGATTTTAGAGATTGTGTTATGATCTACTCTAAACGTTTGATAAAAATATGTTGAAAGAGAGAACCGGCAATAGCTTTACTGATACACGGCAACTCACCTCAGTTTCTGGAAAGCGGTGACGGATGCTGCAATGATTAGGAAGGAAAGAACAAATACAAAGGGGTGGAGGAGTAATGAGTCGGCGAGTCTCTCAAACGTGTCGGACGGCAGCATCTGGAAGGGCTCCTCGCACAGATATAAATTGGCATCAAAATCTCTGTAAAGGAGAAACAATTCATACTGTAATGCAGGCCATAGATGGGTCGAAAATCGACAGATTTTTCGGCAGACAAAAAAAATTGGCCGATTTTTGCACTGTTAGTGGGTTAATTGGTCGGCCGTTTTTCGGGGTTTTGACACATTTTTTTTATCGGTAAAGTTGGAAACAAATCGGCTGATCAATTTACTGATAAAAAATCTGCGCATGAGCCGTGACCTGCAAGACAAAGAAAAATAAGAAGAATAAGAAACAGAAGAAGAAGAAGAAAAAAAAAAGCAGCAGAAGAAAAAGAAGAAGAAGAAGAAGCAGAATAAAAAGAAGAATAAGAAAAAGAAGTAGCAGAAGAAGAAGAAAAAGAAGAATAAGAAGCAGAATAAAAAGAAGAAGAAAAAGAAGAAGAAGAAGAAAGAGAAGAAGAAGCAGAAGAAGAAGCAGAAGAAAAAGAAGAGGAAGAAAAAGAAGAAGGCGAAAAAGAAGATGAAGAAGAAGAAGCAGAAGAAAAAGAAGCAGAAGAAAAAGAAGGAGAAGAAGTAGAAGAGGAAGAGAAGAAGAAGAAGAAAAAGAAGAAGAAGAAAAAGAAGAAGTATAAAAAGAAGAAGAAGAATAAAAAGAAAAAGAGGAAGAAAAGAAGAATTCCAGTCCGCTATTATATTTGACATGAAAAAGTCTTGCGGTTGCAACAATGTATCTATTTGTATCCAAATAAAACCATCTGTATCCAAAATGGATACATTGTTGCAACCGCAAGACTTTTTCATGTCAATTATAATAGCGGAGCTCTTTGCAAGGGACAGAAATAATTAAATGCCGGCCGTAGATGGGATGAAAATCTGACAATTTTTTTCACCATTGGTGGTAACGTCAGCCTATTAAACGACCGATTTTTCGTTTTTTTTTTAAACGTCCGGTTTTCGACCTGTCTATGGCCTGCAGGTTTTATCTGTCATGGTGACTGCACCACAATACAGATCTACATGGCCGGCCTTTTGTGTTCATGCCTTAAAATGCATATCTAGATCAGCCATTCTCAACCAGGGTGCCCAGGCACCCTGGGGTGCCTTGAGGTTTCTTGGGGGGTGCCTTGGCAAAATGTCTAAAAATTGCCCAAAACTTGTATACAGCGGGTGGGAAAAGCCTGCCTTTTAGTTATACAAAGCCACAAAGCAGGTCAGTGCAGTAAATATGCATTTTTCAGGCCTCAAAAGAATGGCCAGCAAGGTCATTACCTGGTTTTAAAGCCCAGCTTTCCTTGTATGAACTTAAATATGTGTTCATCCGACTGCAGATTCAGGATTTTCTGTCATGGAGAAACAAACACAAAAAAAAAAAAAAAAAATTTAAATTATAAAAAAGCGTGCTCTTGACGTATATTATGACAGATATCTATGTAAAGCTTGGAAGCCCCAGTGTACATGAAGCCCTAATTGTTTGAAAAGTGCCAAAAATACATATAATACAATATGGTACCAATGAATCTTACAACATAAATATATACCCTTAATTCCGTGAAGATAATATATATATATACCATAAATCATAAAAATAAAATAAAAGTCCATTCATTTATACATTCTATATATTTGCTTGATGATTCGGTGGTGATCTAAAATTAAAATGTGAAAAAAAGCCTTTCTGTAGTGTAGTGTTGATCTCCCGATAGATACAATATATAGTATACTACAAGGTATTACTCCTCTATAGTATACAATCAGAACTGCACCATGGATCTGTGTGAGCAACGTAATCCTTTACTTCCTCAGCACAGCTGTTTGACAAGATCCTCCTCAGCTAGCTGCTTGATCTTATCCTCCACGAATGGGACATGTAAAAAAGGAAAGATACATAGTGTCTTATCTGAGGTAAGAGGTTTTTAATGTGCGCTGATGTTACATTCACATATGGGAAGATAAAATTGCGCTTTGTATGTACAAATAATCTCAGACCGCGATGGGGTCAGCCTTGCAAGTGTGTCTGCCCACTCTGTCAGTACTCGCCGTTCCTCTATGCGGATGCGTGATGACGTCACTGCCCCTCCCCTACGCGTTACGCTACAGGGACTCGTAGCTTCCTCGGGGGGATGTAGTTTTATGGAGCGCGGTACCATATTGTATTATTTGTTTGTTGATGCACACCAAGTGAGGGTGAGCGAGGAAACCTGCGATCTAATACATCACACGATATATAGAGATATAAGTAAGCACCTCTTAGTGGCTCACAAGTAAAAACACATTTTGCTAAAAATACATGTTGATCCAGCCATAAAATTTGTCAGTTTATAACTTCATATGCATGTTGTTGCACTGTTGTCAGATAAACTGTTCTCAGTTCCCTTTGTGGACTACAGAACACCTTCCCCCTGTTATGGAGAAGAGGTATTCTATACCTGGCCCTCTGATGACATTGTTATGACGAAACGCATAGGGGCGTGGTTTCATGGGAGAGAGAGAGAGAGAGCTGATGGCTGGAGGACTTACACTGACGATTTTTAATTCTTTGCCATCCACCTTAGTGTTTATAGACTGAAGGAATTTAAAGTGGAATATGCTCGTATCTTATCCTTTCACATGTGATTGGCTTCTTATTTTATTTTTTTATTTTAACAATAAAAATACTGTAAGCACTATATGGGCTTCCATTGTGTAAAGGTACTAATCCACATGTGTCAAACACAAGGCCCAAGGGCCGAATGTGGTCTGCCAGACCATTTCATGTGGCTCTCGTACCTCTGCTGCAGCTTTGGCACCCCCTCATCTCCATCCCCACCTTGTCTCAGCAGCTGGCAGCAAAGAGGAGGAAAGAACTCCTCTGTCAGATCCTGCACCTCTACACGCAGCTCCGAGAGGCTCGTCTCTGTCCCCCCATTCCAACAATCAGAAGAAGCCGCAGCATCCCCTCGTCTCTACCTCCTCTGCTCTCAGCATTAAACAGACTCCAGCAGCTGACTCAAGCCCTCCTCTGGTCCTACTCCAGACCCTGCACTTTCTGCTTCCCAGCTCCACCTTCTTCCCAGAAGCAGCACAAGGTAATGGAGGTGCACTGTAATATAAGGGGGGATTCGACTTCTGATGGTGGGGGGCCTCTTGATATCTGATGTATGGGGACTGTTCTGGACATCTGGTCTTACAGCTAGAACTGGTCCATAATACTGATTCGGCCCACAATGATATGGCATTTAGCACCCCTGCACTAAGCCATTTATTATCCACCTGAGGTGCCAGATATTATTAGGAGTCCTGAGGATTTGCTGATCAAACAAGTAGAGGGTACACCTGATTATTCATACAGGAGCACATTTTGACCTTTCCCGTGAGGGTCAATAAATAGAGGTGAGACTTTGCCCATAGGTGAACTCACTTTTGTTGCCAGCGGTTTAGACATTAATGGCGGTGTGTTGAGTTATTTTGAGGGGACAGCAAATTTCCATATACAAGCTGTACACTGACTACGTCACATTGTAGCAAAGTGTCATTTTTTCAGTGTTGTCACAAGAAAAGAGAGAATCAAATATTTACAAACATGTGAGGTTGGACTCACTTCTGGGATACTGTATATAGCTTTTTGAGATTTATTTTCTTATTTGCGATTATTCAAGTGATTCCGATGTTGTGTAAAATGGTAGTTTTTTTTACACATACATAAGATTATTTGTGTGTTTCAGGATGGCGCAGCATTTATTTTCATATACGTCTAATGTGATTTGTTTCACTTTTTGTTTGCAGCTTAATTATTGCAAATTGGGACACAGGATACTTGTACACATAATTCAGTAGTCCTAACACACTTCTTGTTCTGGGGTGACAACACTCTTCCTTCCTAGATACAGTACAGTGAGTGAGCGTCATCGCCCTAAAGCAAGAAATGTTTTTGGCAGGATCGCCAGGTGAAATAAATTGGAAGAAAAAAAAAGCCTGAAAATAGTAAACCAATGCAGCCACCACACCTAAGGATTGGTAGGCTGCAATATATATTTCATTTTTGTTCTCGATATTACATACACTTTGGCTGTACCAAAATGTTATACAAGGCCTAATTCACACAGGGTGTGCTACAACGTACACCCCTGCGAAGGCTGTGTTTAACCACTTCCCGTCCGGCCATTGCATAACGGCCGGACAGTGGCAGTGCAGGGTCGGGTGGCTGTTTATAAACAGCCTCCATGCCCCCTTGCTTGTGCGCGCTCCCTGGGAGCGCGCAGCACCATGATCCGGTGCCCGTTGTATCCGCCGGACACAGTGGAACACTGTTCGTTGGACGGGACTTCTGTGCGAGGTCCCGATCATGTGATGACTGATTGGCCAATCAATGATCACATGCAGAGTAGTAAGCAAGATGTCACTTCTGACATCATTGCTTACTATGTGTGAAATCTGTGAATGATCACAGAGGTCACATGGTACAGGGCTATTCACAACAGCCTTGTACCATGTGACAAGCTGTGACCAATCACAGCTCACACAGAAGTTCTCAATGGCTGCAAGAATGCAGCCAGAGAGAAGGAGAAATGATTGCTTTTACAGCCTTTATGGGTGTAAAAGCAATCAGTGTAAAAAAAAAATCTCCATCACCCCCACAAGTAGTACAGTGTCACCATGGTGACACTGTACTGCTAGGGTGGCAGTATGTAAAAAAAACCCAAAAAAATAAAATAAAAAATGTTTAAAAATGATAGTTTTTGGTTATAAACTAATTTCGGTTATTTTTATTTTTTTACTAAAAAGATAGCGGAATTAATTTTGGCCAAGATTTATGATGAGATATTATTAATTTGCCATGTGTGAAATCTGTGAATGATCACAGAGGTCACATGGTACAGGGCTATTCACAACAGCCTTGTACCATGTGACAAGCTGTGACCAATCACAGCTCACACAGTAGTTCTCAATGGCTGCAGGAATGTATAAGAAAAACACTTTTTGTTCAAAATTTTTGGACATTTTCATTTACATAGCAAAAAAAATAAAAATCCCAGTGATGAATAAATACCACCAAAATAAAGCTTTATCTGTCTCAAATAAATGCTAAAAAATTCATATGGGTACAGTGTTGCATGACCGCGCAATTGTCATTCAAAGTGTGACAGCGCTGAAAGCTGAAAATTGGCCTGGACAGAAAGGGGGGGAAAGTGTCCGGACTGGAAGTGGTTAAAAGTGTCCGGACTGGAAGGGGGGGGAAAGTGTCCGGACTGGAAGGGAAGGGAAAGTGTCCGGACTGGAAGGGGGGGGAAAGTGTCCGGACTGGAAGGGGGGGGAAAGTGTCCGGACTGGAAGGGGGTAAAAGTGTCCGGACTGGAAGGGGGTAAAAGTGTCCGGACTGGAAGGGGGTAAAAGTGTCCGGACTGGAAGGGGGTAAAAGTGTCCGGACTGGAAGGGGGTAAAAGTGTCCGGACTGGAAGGGGGTAAAAGTGTCCGGATTGGAAGGGGGGGAAAGTGTCCGGACTGGAAGGGGGGGAAAGTGTCCGGACTGGAAGGGGGGGAAAGTGTCCGGACTGGAAGGGGGGGAAAGTGTCCGGACTGGAAGGGGGGGAAAGTGTCCAGACTGGATGGGGGTGAAAGTGTCCAGACTGGATGGGGGTGAAAGTGTCCAGACTGGAAGGGGGGGAAAGTGTCCGGACTGGAAGGGGGGAAAGTGTCCGGACTGGAAGGGGGGAAAGTGTCCGGACTGGAAGGGGGGGAAAGTGTCCGAACTGGAAGGGGGGGAAAGTGTTCGGACTGGAAGGGGGGGAAAGTGTCCGGACTGGAAGGGGGGAAAGTGTCCGAACTGGAAGGGGGGGAAAGTGTCCGGACTGGAAGGGGGGAAAGTGTCCGAACTGGAAGGGGGGGAAAGTGTCCGGACTGGAAGGGGGGGAAAGTGTCCGGACTGGAAGGGGGGGAAAGTGTCCGGACTGGAAGGGGGGGAAAGTGTCCGGACTGGAAGGGGGGGAAAGTGTCCGGACTGGAAGGGGGGGAAGTGTCCGGACTGGAAGGGGGGGGAAAGTGTCCGGACTGGAAGGGGGGGGAAAGTGTCCGGACTGGAAGGGGGGGAAAGTGTCCGGACTGGAAGGGGTTAACACAGGTGTTCTTGCGCAGCAGTCCCATTTATGTCAACTGTGATGCAGCAACTGCACGGACGCATCCACCGCTCCCAATCTGACATCTATGTGGGTGCATGGCCCTGAATGCAAACAATGTGCATACAGAGCCATGTACCCTCACAGATGTCAAACTGGATGTCTGTGTAGCTGCTGCGTCCCAATTGATGTGAAAGGGACTGCTTGCACAAGCATGCATGGAACACCTGTGCATCCCTGTGTGGGTAAACACAGATCTCATATGGGTGTACGCTGTAGTACGCCCCGTGTAAACAAGGCTTTAGATAACTACTGTATTTGGCATTTGTATTACTGAACAGACTGGATACCTTTTATTACATCTACTATTATCTGCTCACCTTAACGCACTTATTTATAACTGTAGCAAGGAGCAGAACGATCATTACATGGATGGTAATGTTCCAGAGTCTTCTTAACAGACTGCCACTTTTTAGGTTTTTCTGAAAGACAACATAAATACATGTAACAAACTCAAATAAAATATTTGGATCCATAGATTGGAAAGTATCAGAAGTGCAGGGAATGGAATTATTATAATAGACTATGGATTTCCTTGAGAGATAGGAAAATAAAGCCTTAAAATAGAAAGTCATTACATCACGTATCCAAAAAATAAGACGAGTAGTCATCATGTCAGAACAATTGGTGGAGTCCTGCAAATAATTCCTTTACACCCCATTGGTAAGATGTACATCCAGGACTGATGGTGTATAGCATACAACTACACTATATTGCCAAAAGTATTGGGTCGCATGCCTTTCCACACACATGACCTTTAATGGCCCCCCAGTCTTAGTCCGTAGGGTTCAATATTGAGTTGGCCCCGCCCTTTGCAGCTATAACAGCTTCAACTCTTCTGGGAAGGCCGTCCACAAGGTTTAGGAGGGTGTCTATGGGAAGGTTGGACCATTCTTCCAGAAGCACATTTGTCAGGTCAGGCACTGATGTCGGGGGAGGGGGCCTGGCTCGCAGTCTCCTCTCTAATTCATCCCAAAGGTGTTCTATGGGGTTGAGGTCAGGACTCTGTGCAGGCCAGTCAAGTTCCTCCACCCCAAACTGGCTCCTCCATGTCTTTATGGATCTTACTTTGTGCACTGGTGTGCAGTCATGTTGGAACAGGAAGGGGCCATCCCCAAACTCTTCCCACAAAGTTGGGAGCATGAAATTGTCCAAAATGTCACCTTAAGAGTTCCCTTCACTGTAACTAGGGGGCCCAACCCAACCCCTGAAAAACAACCCCCTACCATGGTCCCCCCTTCACCAAACTTTACACTTGGCACAATGCAGTCAGGCAAGTACTGTTCTCATGGCAACTGCCAAACCCAGACACGTCCATCAGATTGCCAGACAAGAGAAGCGTGATTGGTCACTCCAGAGAACACATCTCCCCTGCTCGAGAGTCCAGTGGCAGCGTGCTTTACACCACAACATCTGACACTTTGCATTGCACTTGGTGATGGAAGGCTTGGATGCAGCTGCTCGGCCATGGAAACCCATTCCATGAAGCTCTCTACGCACTGTTGTTGGGCTCATCTGAAGGCCACACCAAGTTTGGAGGTCTTTAGCTATTGACTCTGCAGACAGTTGGCGACTTCTGCGCACTGTGCGCTTCATCATGCGCTGACCCCTTTCTGTCATGTGACGCGGCCTACCACTTGGTGGCTGAGTTGCTGTTGTTCCCAGTGGCTTCCACTTTGTTATGATGCCACTAACAGTTGAGCGTGGAATATTTAGTAGCCAGGAAATGTCACGGATGGACTTATTGCCCAGGTGGCCACCTATCACAGGACCACGCTTGGAGTCACTGAGCTCCTGAGAGCGACCCATTCTTTCACCAATGTTTGTAGAAGCCGTCTGCATGCCTAGGGGATGATTGTATCCACCTGTGTCCATGGAGGGGATTGGAACACCTGAATCACATGACTTGGAGGGCGGGGCCAATACTTTTGGCAATATAGTGTGTGTGTATATATGTATACACACACATACAAACACACACAAGTCACTGACCTGCACCCACCCGACCACAGCATTAGCAGTTGAGCGAATAAAACCCATCAAACTGAGATATGCTCACCTGTAATCTCTGGGCGATAACGGCAGCCAGGATGAAGCCGAGAAGCAGTGAGCCCAGAATCATGGTATTGATGAACTGGAGGAGACACACCAGAAGAAGACTGGATGCCTGAATCATGTACAGGCTTCTCACCTACAGACAACACAACATGGGCAAACATACATATACTGTTAAAAAAAATGAAAGGAACACTTTGTAATCAGAGTCTAGCATCAAGTCAATGAAACTCCTGAGATATTGATCTGGTGAGGTAAGTAGCAGAGGGGGTTCTTATCCGTTTCAGCTGCTTTGGTGGTAATGAAATTAACAACAGGTGTACTAGATGGGCAAAAATGAGACGACCCCCAAAACAGGAATGGTTTTACAGGTGCATGAATGTACCTGGAATATCCCTCGGCTCCCACAGCAGCAGAAAAGCAAAGTGTGTGCTGCTGGCAAACTGAAAGCAAACCTGTTGGTTTGCTCTGAATAAATAAAGCACACACTTTAAAGCAGAACTCCGGTCTGCAGCAATCTGTATTTTTATACTCTGCTTGCTATGGGGGCACTTGTGCGCGCTCGCTCCCGAGCTGGCTCTGTGTGTCCGCTGTCTCAGAGCCAATGAGGAAAGAAAGAGAGAGCTGAGAGAGCCTCTGCTCTTGTGCACATTGCTGGATCAAGATCAGGATCAGGTAAGTATAAGAGGGGCCGGAGCTGCATGCAGGAGGTTTTTTACCTTAATGCATAGAATGCAATCGGGTAAAAACCTTCTGCCTCTAGAAGCACTTTCAAAAAAAAAAGATCACATGATCATTGACCTTTGATTTTTTTTTTATCCTGCTCTATTCTGGCCTGTGGTAGGAGTCAGGTGGAGGCAGCACTGCAGTGACACCCACCCAACAGAGATCATGCCTATACAAGCTAATACACACAGCCCTGCACGATCCCAGCACATGTGTCGGTGTCAATCACAGTGGTCACATGACCCTAAACCCTGCCCCGCCTCCCAGTGTCAAAAACTGCTTAAAGCGGAGTTCCACCCGTTTTTAAAAAGTTGCTTTCATCTACATGCCCACCCGCTGTGTATTCCTTAATGGATATTAATACGTATATATATATATATTTCTATGTCTGAATGCCTTATTTGTATCTGTGTATGCAGCACTTCTGGTCCGGCCGCCTAGGCAATGTCGTCATAAGGTGCTTCCCATGGACTCCTGGGATATCGTCGTTGTGACGGGAGTCACTATGGGTGGGGGGCCCATGGAACACAGCCCCCTTTGGAGAGGTGGGGAGACCCCTGTCTCAGCTCCCCATATCCCTATTATGTGTAAGTCACCCTGTGCCTGTTAGGGGTACAGGGTGATCTGTCCTAATATTGGGGTGGGGTTTGTGGATTGTTTAATGCCATGTGGTTGCATCCCATTGTTCTATTGTGTGTCTTGCTTGGGAGCAAACTATTATGGGATGTATGTGTTTATGTGTATTGGCTTGGTGAGGGGAGTGCCTGCAGCAGCCCTCCCTACTGATGGGACTGTCTGCTGGTGTGTCTGTTGTTACTAAATGTAGATTGCCCTGCCCTGTGTCATTATGCAGGGAGAGGGGGGGTTGTTCCCTTGAATGTATATATCTTGTATCTGTGTAAAAATAAACAAGTCTATTTCCTGGTTTGTTTCAAGACTGGTGGCGTCTAGTCTTGTTTGGTCGGGTGTGGTGTCTGTGGTCGGTGTTCAGACGGGGAAGCGGTATTATAATGGAAGTACGCAAGTGCAGTCTGGGGGTCGGTTCCGTTTCAGGCGTTATCTATCCCAGGAGTCCAAGCAAATTGAGTAAAAATGAAAAATCGCATTATTTCCCAGATCGCATCCAACTTCCGGGTCTTCTGATTGACAGATTGCCATAACAACAGAGCGGTAATTTCCGCCGATGCCACCATTGCTATCAACAAACTGCGCTGCGTAGTGTCATTACTGCCCAGGCGCGAGATCGGGAGGTGCATGCTGGGTAGCCAGCTGCACCCAATCCCGGAAGTGAACAGGAGCGGCTTCAGATGCCCACATCTACCATGGCCCCTGCCTGCTGACAAGATTGTGTGATCGATTACAGATGTAAGAATAACAGGTATCAATACAGTTATATTAACAGCCAATTATTTCAGTACAAGTAATAACAATCATGATGGTGCTTTTAAAAAAAAATTGCTGTGGAGCCCCGAGCTCCGCTTTAAAGGGCCGGGAGGCGCTGGCGTGAAGGGGTTAATCTACCATAAAAAAGTGCATTCTTTTGGACACGGAGTACTCCTTCTTGTTCTATTATTTCAAGAATATGTGTGGAAAGGACCTTAAGAACCAGAACCAGAACCAGAAATGCAGCAGTCGTAAAGCCTAACCCCCGGTTCGCACCTATTCGGCCGCGCGGGCCGCGTTTTGCTCGGGCACGAGAGCCCATTCATTTGAATGGACTCCCGTACCCATGACACGCAGGGAAATAAGTTCCTGCACTACTTTGGAAAACGCAGCCCGCATGGGAACCTCGGTTCCCAGTACGGTTGCGTTTCTCAGTGCGGGCGACGTGCCATTAGAAATAATGGCACCCACCTGCGGGTCCGCAATTCTCTGTGCGGGTGGTGCGGCTGCATGGATTTTCATGCGGATCTGTAGCAGCACCACCTGCACAGATGTGAACCGGGGGTAAGAGGGTTTACAGCCAGTATCCACCATTGGGCACAACTGACTGATCCACCCACCTACCACCAGTGACTGATCCACCCACCTACGACCAGTGACTGATCCACCCACCTACGACCAGTGACTGATCCACCCACCTACGACAAGTGACCGATCCACCCACCTACGACCAGTGACTGATCCACCCACCTACGACCAGTGACCGATCCACCCACCTACGACCAGTGACTGATCCACCCACCTACGACCAGTGACTGATCCACCCACCTACGACCAGTGACTGATCCACCCACCTACGACCAGTGACTGATCCACCCATCTATGACCAGTGACTGATCCACCCACCTGCGACCAGTGACTGATCCACCCACCTACGACCAGTGACTGATCCACCCACCTACGACCAGTGACTGATCCACCCACCTACGACCAGTGACTGATCCACCCACCTACGACCAGTGACTGATCCACCCACCTACGACCAGTGACTGATCCACCCACCTACGACCAGTGACTGATCCACCCACCTACAACCAGTGACTGATCCACCCACCTACGACCAGTGACTGATCCATTCAGTCCAGCGCAGTCTTCAACACAAACCAGCTATGTTAATCTGACAGACTCCTTCACACAGACCTACCTTGCGGCTCGGAACCAAGTCCAGGCAGTCCAGGGCAAACAGCACCAAACCTTGCAGTAGTAACACAAACTGGTTGAACTGCCACGTCAGACTGAAGAGGAATGTGGAAATGAACACCAGGAGAAGGGACAGTCTCTGGAGAGGAACATAAAATGAAATCAAAATCTAAAAATATTCATAGAAATTAGAAAAGAAAGCAAACTTAAAATCATTCAGATCACATTATATGTGCTTTATTTTTTTCATATTTGTTAGGCAATTTTTCAGGCAGCTCTGTGATCATTAATACATCCTTTAACCACTACAAGTCCGGACATCCCCTTCCTGTCAAGGCTAATTTTCAGCTTTTGGCGCTATCACACTTTGAATGATAATTGCGCAGTCCTGCAACACTGTACCCATATGAATTTTTTAGCATTTTTATTTGGGTGGTATTTATTCACCACTGGGATTTTAATTGTTTTGCTATATAAATGAAAAAGTCCAAAAATGTTGAAAATAAAAGTGTTTTCCTTATATAATTTTCCAAATAAATAATCTTTCTTCATAAATCTTGGCCAAAATGTATTCATTTATCTTTTCAGTAATAAAAAAAACCCAAATTAGTTTATAACCAAAAAATATAATTTATCAAATACATTTTTATATTTTTATTTTATATTATTATTTATGGGCTATTTTTTTTTTCTTACATACTGTCACCCTAGCAGTACAATGTCACCATAGTGACACTGTACTTGTGGGGGGTGATGAAGATTTTCTTTTTTTACACTGATTGCTTTTACACCCTTAAAGACTGTAAAAGCAATAATTTCTCCTTCTCTCTGGCTGCATTCTTGCAGCCACTGAGAAATACTGTGAAAGCTGTGATTGGTCACAGCTTGTCACATGGTACAAGGTTGTTGTGAATAGCTTTGTACCATGTGACCTCTGTGATCATTCACAGATTTCACAAGTAGTAAGCAATGATGTCAGGAAGTGACATCTTGTTCACTACTATTCATGTGATCATTGATTGGCCAGTCAGTGATCACATGATTGGGACCTCACACAGAGGTCCCGTACAGCGATCGGTGTTCTGCTATGTCCTCCGGACACCGATCACGGTGCCGTGTGCTCTCAGGGAGCACGCACAGGCAATGGATGCGGGGGGACATTTAGAAATGTCCACCCGCTCCAGCAGCACTCCCGCCCAACCGTTTATGTACAGGGGTCCGGACGGGAAGTGGTTAATGTATGTTTTGATGTAAGCTGTGTAAGCTTCCAAATTTGACCTGTTATCAGCCTCTTGCAGCCCCTGTACAGCAGAGGCCAGACAGCGAAAGAGAGAAGCAGCACAAGTAGCCAGCCAATTGTGCTGCAGTAAAAGGAGCATGCTGATAGATGAAGAGAGCAAGGTGACAGAGAGATCAGCTCATCAGTCTTCTGCTTCTCTTTTCACCTTTTCAATCACAGGCTGGTGTATTTAGCTGGTTGCTTGAATTCTGCTTTCAAATAAGACTAGAATGTCCCACGCGCCGCCGTGCTCATCTATCAGACACTTACCTCCTTCACTCTGCTCAGGCCCGGCCTAAACACGTAGGAAATGGAGGCGATCTGAACAGCAAAAAAAGGCAGAGCCCAGTTTTCTCTCAGAGGAATGGTGAATTCTACCCGCGTTGTATCAATTCTATAAAAACAAAGATCGCAGTTAGATGTCATTAACATATCTTTTGTTTCCAAGGGTGGGAGAGGTCTGAGGTGTGAATGGTCATTAACATATCTTTTGTTTCCAAGGGTGGGAGAGGTCTGAGGTGTGAATGGTCATTAATATATCTTTTGTTTCCAAGGGTGGGAGAGGTCTGAGGTGTGAATGGTCATTAACATATCTTTTGTTTCCAAGGGTGGGAGAGGTCTGAGGTGTGAATGGTCATTACAATGTGTGACAAGCTTGGTAGGAACATCCTGTGTTCAGTGTTTTGTCCATCTGAGTACCTTGAAAACGCTTTGCATGCATTTTTCATGATGAAAAAGGGCTCTGGACAGCATCGGGAACTGGAACTGTAAAAAATTTTCAGACGCAAACACTTATAAATGCGATTTGGCACGTTTACAAGTGTTTTGCGCTTGAAACGCTGATAAAATCGACTGCTGAACGCAAATTTTCTGCGTTCAAAAAAACGACTGTAAACTCAAATGCCTGTAAAGGAAGATGTGTACATGGACACATAGGAAAACATTAGGGTGAGTTGAGGGGCTGCTGAAAAAAACGCTGAACAGATCCTAAATGTGAGTTTATCAGCTGCAGTGTACATGAGTCCTAACAGAGGGTGAGGGTGTGAAAGCTGAATTGGTTCATAAAATAAAATAAAAAAAAAAAAATCATGAACACACTGATATCATTATTTACATCAAGTAGGAAGGGGATAAATTGTCCTAAAACAGCGAATGAAAACCTTCGAAAGGCTGCTTTGGGTAATCGCTGCAGTTCCCACACAAGAGGCAGGCAATGTTTCAAAGTCGTGCCATCACAGTACGCAGAACAGCTGCTGGCGGGAGCCGAGCACATGGCCCGTTACTGCGATATGCATAAAAATGACACCATTAGCCGCCTGTCATTGATGACTTGTAGATGCCGATTCTGAATTGAACTTTACCTGTTAACAATGTACCATAGAGCCGCTAATGATCCAGAAAGCCAAGTCCCACTGAGCAGCCAGCTGTTAATATACAGAGCCGCTACATACAGCGTCTGCAGCCCGAACAGCGTATAGATGTAGAAATAGACAGGATCCAGCAGGCTCTGTGAGGACGACAACTTCACAATGAAAAGACAGCAATAAAACCAATAATAAAGCTCTGTGAAATGGGAAAGGCAGCGTTAGTCAAATCTTGTTAACGACTCCCTGCAAAATCCTTACACGTCAATGACATCCTAAAGTGTCATTAAAAGGCACATTTTTGTTTAATTGAAATAATAAACATGTTATACTCATCTGCTCTGTGCAATACCAATGGTATTGCACAGAGTGACCCCCCAAACCTGCTCTTCTGGGGTCCCCCACCAGCAATCTTTGCTTCTCCTCTTCTTTGTGTGCCCCCCATAGGAAGCCGCTTGCTATGGAGGCACACAGTGCGTGCTTGATCCTGAGCTGTGTGTGTCTATAGAGCTGCATTCCATAGACACACACAGTGCGGCTTGGGCCTGCCCCCCGATTCCTCCTCACAGCATTTGATTGACTGCAGCAGAAGCCAATGGCTCCTACTGCTGCCTGAGTCCCTGTGTGAGGAAGAAGAGAGAAGAGAAGAGATCCAGCCGTGCACAGAGCTGGATCGACTGAGGACTCAGGTAAGTGTTTAGAGAGGTGGGGAAGGACAGCAAGATGTAAAATGTTTTTTACCTTAATGCTGTGAAATGCATTAAGGTAAAAAACATTTTGGCTTTAGAACCACTTGAAAGTCTAACCCTTGACTAAACTCCACCCACCAGTTCCAGCCTCCCACCTCCAATAAAGCACCCCTTCTAGCCCCAAACCTCCGTTAGGGCACCACTTCTATCAACCCACTTCCAGTAGAGCACCTTTTCTAGATCCAAATCTCCAGTACAGCACCCTTTCCAACTTCCAGTAGAGCACCCCTTCAAGCCTCCAACTTCCGGTTGAACACCCCTTCTAGCCCCCAACCTCTGGTAGGGCACCACTTCTAGCCACCCACTTCCAGTAGAGCACCCCTTCTAGATCCCAACCTTCAGTACAGCACGCCTCTTAACTCCCAACTTCCAGTAGAGCACCCCTTCAAGCCTCCAACTTCCAATTGAGCACTCTTTCTAGCCCCAAACCTCTGGTAGGGCACCACTTCTAGCTACCCACTTCCAGTAGAGCACCCCTTCTAGATCCCAACCTTCAGTACAGCACGCCTCTTAACTCCCAACTTCCAGTAGAGCACCCCTTCAAGCCTTCAACTTCCAATTGAGCACTCTTTCTAGCCCCAACCTCTTGTAAGGCACCACTTCTAGCCACCCGCTTCCAGTAGAGCACCCTTTCTAGATCCCAATCTCCAGTACAGCACCCCTTCCTACTTCCAGTAGAGCACCCCTTTAAGCCTCCAACTTCCGGTTGAACAACCCTTCTAGCCCCCAACCTTCAGTACAGCACGCCTCTTAACTCCCAACTTCCAGTAGAGCACCCCTTCAAGCCTCCAACTTCCAATTGAGCACTCTTTCTAGCCTCAACCTCTTGTAAGGCACCACTTCTAGCCACCCACTTCCAGTAGAGCACCCCTTCTAGATCCCAACCTTCAGTACAGCACTCCTCTTAACTCCCAACTTCCAGTAGAGCACACCTTCAAGCCTCCAACTTCCAGTTGAGCACTCTTTCTAGCCCCAACCTCTGGTAAGGCACCACTTCTAGCCACCCACTTCCAGTACAGCACCCTTTCTAGATCCCAACATCCAGTACAGCAAGCCTTCTAACTCCCAACTTCCAGTAGAGCACTCCTTCAACCCTCCAACTTCCAGTAGAGCACCACCTCTAGCCCCCCACTTTAAGTAGAGCACACATTCTAGCATCCAAGCTCCAATGGAGCACCAATTCTATCCCCCACTCCCAGTAGAGCACCCCTTCTAGCCCCTCACTTCCAGTAGGTAACCTCTTGTAGCCCCCCCCCACTCCAGTAGAGGGACTCCTCTAGTCTCCAACCTCCAGCAGAACACCCCTTCTAGCCCACCATCTCCTGTACAGCAACCCTTCTAGCCCTCCACCTTTAGAGGAATCCCACATGTATGGCACATAAGTAATTACATTAGTCCATGATGAAACGATGAAATGATGCAAAAATGCCATACTTAGTATTCAGCTTTAATTCAATACACAGTACATCTCTTTTTCCAGGTGTCTGTGGTCTGGTCGGCAGACATCAAAGGCCTCTCTACACCTTTTTTTTACAACACTGGTGGTTGGATACTAAATGTTGCAGAGAGCAGTGCCACTCTCTATAGGAAAGCACATAGCACTCTGCAGCCCCACCTAGGACTACCCCTCTCCAGGGCTGAGAGCTTGACTCTGCCACTTTACCTGATGCTTCTTAACCATTACAAGTAC
Organism: Staurois parvus; assembly: GCF_062004578.1. NCBI lineage: Eukaryota > Metazoa > Chordata > Amphibia > Anura > Ranidae > Staurois > Staurois parvus. The sequence goes on along the minus strand of NW_028319682.1, from coordinate 80,447 downwards.
CCCGAGATTCTAGATGCTCAGGTAAGAGTTGTCAATGGCATGGCCTGAACGCTGTCACCTGAGGAGGAGGATGCCGTCAAACCTCCACCACAGAGCTGACACAGGGTATGACTCCTGGCTTCGACAAAAAAATGGAGCGGTTGGGTCAAAGGCATTGCTTTTAAAGGGGCCAAAATTACAGTCTGTTTAAAATAGATTCATCATAATAGAAAATTGCGAGCTAACGCAGCCAGCTCAAGCTAACACAAGATCCAAGATGGCCGCATGTGAGGACAGCAGCATGAGGAGGACTTTAGATGGAAGGAAGGTAACTTTGGATTTCAAGAACTAGTAAGTGTTCTTAAAAATCAAGTAGGGAAATAATTAGAGCAGTGGATATTAGTTGTTGGCAGGGGTGGACTGACAACTCATTGGGCCCCTGGGCAATAGGGGATCATGCCCACACTCAAAGCACACCCAAAAAAGGCTATAAAAGGTACCAGGGGCATTTCATGGGGCCCCCTACTGACCCCGGGCCCTCGGGCAGTGCCCAACTGCTCGAATGGTCAGTCCGCCCCTGGTTGTTGGTTAACAGGTGGAAAGTCCTCTTTAAAACAAATGAATTCACATCTATACCTTAATACACCAAGACTCACCCAAAGATTGAAGGTTCTGTAGATGACCGCCAGGACAAGCTCCTGGTACACATTCATCCTCTCCAGAATATTGATGGTCCTCATGGACTCTGTTTTATTATCAGAGATTAAATCAGAGATTCCTGTAAGAGACAGACACAGAAGATTCACTATATAGGACAGCAAAAGGAAACAGCAGAAAAATAAAACAATGCAACACGACAATAAAGACAATGGAAGGGAATAGATCAAAATTGGAGCAGACAGAATCTGTTACAGCTGTGCAAGGCAACCAATCAGCTTCTATCTTCAGCTTGTTCAGTTAAGCTTTGAAAATGAAAGCTAGAAGCTGATTGGTTACCATGGGCAGCTGTTTCTGATTTTGGCTATTCCTGTTTTGATAAATTTCCTTCAATGTTTGTAGCGACTTTTTATACATAGAGGTAAATTTAATAAAACTGGAGAGTGCAAAATCCAGTGCAGCTCTGCATAGGAACCAATCAGCTTCCATTTTTTTTTTTTTTAGTCAAGGCTTAATTAAACAAGAAGTTAAAAGCTGATTGGCTTCCATGCACATCTGCACCAGATTTTGCACTCTCCAGTTTTAGTAAATCAACCCCATAGGGTCTGCTGTGAAATGCAAGTGCATATTAAACATTTCTTGCAGCACTGGGGTCCTGGGTTCATTTCCCACAAGCACACTGCATAAAGCTTGTAACCTTCACCTCTCCTGGGGTCCAGTGTTAGGTCTCAGTTGGGTCTTCTCTTTGATGCGTGGCCACTAGCACTTCTGGGTTTCACCTGGAATGCCAGCAATGTGGCCAAGTTGAAGACAAGTGCTTGCTTAAAGCAGAACTCTGGGCAAAAACGTCTTAACATGTCCTTGTTGCTAAATTTCTCATCCATCTTCTGGTTCACTCAGTAGTTGCTCTGAAATAGTCTATTCTTTTTCATTTCAAACTGTTAATTCTCTTTGGTTTCCTGTTTGTAAGACCTGTGGCTGCTATGCCTCCTATTCCCCCAGCCACTGGTCTTGGCACATCCCTTCTGTAGTTCTTTCTCCAGGAAGCTGTGATGCCATCAGGGGTGGACTGACCATTCGAGCACTCGGGCACTGCTCGAGGGCCAAGGGGTCAGTAGAGGGCCCCATGAAATGCCCCTGGTACCTTTTATAGGCTTTTTTGGGTGTGCTTTGAGTGTGGGTGAGGACACAGGGGCCCCATGATCCCCTATTGCCCGGGAGCCCCATGAGTTGTCAGTCCACCCCTGGATGCCATTCAGCCCCACTTGCAGTGGTGGGAGGACCGAGCCTCTCAGACACATTCAACATGTACAGGGCTGGTGGGAACTGTAGTTTCCTTTTATTGCAGGGAGAGAGGAGAGGATGTGATGTTATCCCGACTGTTACACCTCCTCCTTGGCAGAGCAGATGCGGTTATCTTTTGAATAACAAAGATGAGGTCATGAAAATTTAAGCTGTGATGTCATTCAGCACCACTTGCAACATTTCAACATTTACAGGCCTAGTGTTCCTACTCACATTCCCTACAATTCCTTGTGGTTGATGGGAACTGTAGTTTCCTTTTATTGCAGAGAGGAGAGAATATGTTGTAATCCCGGCTGTTACACCTCCTTGGCAGAGCAGACGCGGTTATATTTGAATTACACAGATGAGGTCATGAAAATTTAATTAGACTTTTCTCCTAGACAGTAAGGATTTTCAAAATTGTATTTACAGTTTAGTGTTTTGTATGGGGGGTGTACAATTGGGTGATATTTTTTGCCTATCAGGGGCAGGTGTCACATGGCTCAGCATCTGAGCGACACAATGCTATGCCTCCGCTAAGCCCCCATGTTTTCTGTCTTTCCCTACATCCCGACTGCCTGTTCCCTCCGTGTCTTTTGTGTCCCAACATTTTGCAGACCTAAAGTGCCTCCTTCATGTATTCCTTCCTCATTCCTGCTGTGTCCATGAATATTTCTGCTCTCTGTGTGCACCAGTGTCCTCCTCCTGCCTGAGCCTCAGTGTGCCCCTGTGCATTGTGTTACTATTTCCTTCAGACTTTTAAAATAAAACATGGAATTAAAGTGGTTGTAAAGGCTGAAGGCTTTTTACCTTCATGTACTCTATGCATGAAGGCAAAAAACCTTCTGTGTGCAGCACTGCCCGCAGCCCCCTCAATACCTACCTGAGCCCCATCACAATCCAGCGATGTGAACAACAGCTTCGGCTGCCCTGGGTCTCTGCCGGCTGAGACAGCCACTGGCTCCTGCTGCTGTCAATCACAGCCAGTCAGCCAATGATGAGAGAGGGGGTGGGGCCAAGCTGCAGCTCCATGTGTGAATGGACACACGGAGCAGTGGTTGCCCCCACAGCAAGCTGCTTGCTATGGGGGCACCCGACAGTTTACAAAGAAAAAAAAAAAAATGAACCTTTAGAATCGCATTAAAAGCAGATACAAGGCTTTGGTGGAAGACCTCCATGTACACAACACAACATAACCGTGTGTAAGACGACAAAGAGCGCACCTTGAGCAATGGTCGGGGCGTGCAGCACTTGTTTATAGTAAGAATAATACAGTCCGCACTCCGTCCTGAATGAGATTTCTCTCTCCACCTCCTGAAAAATGAGAAGAAAAACAAATGTTTACTCGTGAGCTGTACATTGACCATACCAACACATGTACTTTATGGCTCATTTACACTTGCTTCCCCTTTAACACACATTAAAGCATCTACCGCTTCATCGTGCTTTTTTATGTATTTTTTGATGCTTCAGTAAAGTTTTTTGAAACTTTATTGAAGCTTGACAAATGTCCTGTGTGTGATGATTTTCTATTTGTTTTAAAGGGGCCCAGTAGAAACCCCTGCTCAGCAGATCCCCAGCTCATTAGTACCCTTGTTCAGAAGATCCCCAGCTCATCAGTACCCCTGCTCAGCAGATCCCCAGCTCATTAGTACCCCTGCTCAGCAGATCCCCAGCTCATTAGTACTCTTGTTCAGCAGTTCCCCAGCTCATTATTACCCCTGCTCAGCAGATCCCCAGCTCATCAGTACCCTTGTTCAGCAGATCCCCAGCTCATCAGTACCCCTGCTCAGCAGATCCCCAGCTCTTTTGCACCCTTGTTCAGCAGATCCCTAGCTCATCAGTAGCCTTGTTCAGCAGATCCCCAGCTTGTTAGCACCCTTAGTCCGTAAATTTCCCTGCTCAGTAGTACCCTCAGTTCTGCTGATGCCTCACTCAGTAGTAACCCCCAGCTCTGCTGATCCCCTGCTTAGTGGTAACCCCCAGATCTTCTGATCCTCTGGTCTGCTGATCCCACCGTTTGCCTCCCGCTATACTGCTCCCATGCTGCCCACCACGTGTGACATCTGCTAGTTTCTCCTGCTCCGGTCCTAAAGCTTTGCTGATCCTCCCCTGCTCATTACCGTTCAGTGGAAAGAGCCAATGACGTTGGCTCTGTCATGTGATCAGCTATGTCCAATCACAGCTGACCGCAAGTAAATAAGGAAATGCCAGTTATATGCATTTCTCTACTCACGAGCTGTCAGTATCAGTCAGTGCCGCCTAACAGTTCCAGTCAGTACCACCTATCAGTACCAGTCAGTGCCGCCTATCAGTGCCCATTAGTGCTGCCTATCAGTGCCACCTATCAGTGCGATATATGAGTACTGTCTTTCAGTGCCCATCAGTGATGTCTGTGAATACTCACCAGTGATGCCTGTCAATGCCCATCAGTGCCACCTTCCAGTGCTTCCTCATCAGTGCCCATTAGTGCAGCCAATCAGTGCCCATCACTGCAGCCTCATTACATCAGTGAAGGAGAAAAATTACTAATTTACAACATTTTATAACAGAAACTAAGAAAAAAATCTTTTTTTTTTTCAAAATTGTCAGTTGATTTCGGTTTATCGAAAAATAAAAAAATCCCAGCGGTGATTAAATACCACCAAAATAAAGCTTTATTTGTCTCAAAAAAATGCTAACAATTTCATATGGGTACAGTGTAGCATGACCGCGCAATTGTCATTCAAAGTGTGACAGCGCTGAAAGCTGAAAATTGGCCTGGACAGGAAGGGGGTGAAAGTGTCCGGACTGGAAGGGGGTGAAAGTGTCCGGACTGGAAGGGGGTGAAAGTGTCCGGACTGGAAGGGGGTGAAAGTGTCCGGACTGGAAGGGGGGGAAAGTGTCCGGACTGGAAGGGGGGGAAAGTGTCCGGACTGGAAGGCGGGGAAAGTGTCCGGACTGGAAGGCGGGGAAAGCGTCCGGACTGGAAGGGGGGGAAAGCGTCCGGACTGGAAGGGGGGGAAAGCGTCCGGACTGGAAGGGGGGGAAAGCGTCCGGACTGGAAGGGGGTGAAAGTGTCCGGACTGGAAGGGGGGTGAAAGTGTCCGGACTGGAAGGGGGGAAAAGTGTCCGGACTGGAAGGGGGTGAAAGTGTCCGGACTGGAAGGGGGGGAAAGTGTCCGGACTGGAAGGGGGTGAAAGTGTCCGGACTGGAAGGGGGTGAAAGTGTCCGGACTGGAAGGGGGTGAAAGTGTCCGGACTGGAAGGGGGTGAAAGTGTCCGGACTGGAAGGGGGGGAAAGTGTCCGGACAGGAAGGGGGGGAAAGTGTCCGGACTGGAAGGGGGGGGGGGGGGGAGTGCCCGGACTGGAAGGCGGGGAAATTGTCCGGACAGGAAGGGGGTAAAAGTGTCCGGACTGGAAGGGGGGGAAAGTGTCCGGACAGGAAGGGGGTGAAAGTGTCCGGTAGGTAAGTGGTTAAATCAGCTACATATATTCCCGGAGCATCAAAACAAAAGGTGTGCAAAATCTTTCAGTTGGTTTTCTTTCTAAAGCAGCCGCAGCCACAGAGTAGAAAAGCCTTCCCCCCCCCCCGCCAGCATGCTATATAGAAGAATCATTGTGGCAGCGACAGTTTTTGCTTTTCCTATGAGACTAAAGCTGGCCATAGATGGATCAAATCTCAGCTGGTTAAGCAGGGACTGGCTGAGATTCAACCCATCTATGGACAGGCTGGTTGTACTGAATCCAATCGATTGGTCAACTTCAATAGAACTGGATGGTCGGACTTTTTGCATGTGATTACTGTTGGCGGCTATAACCACCAGAAGTGATAATTGGAACGCAATAGCGCTGCAGGAGGGATTCTCCCATCGAAACTGACTGTGCTGAGAGGGGGAATCAAGCGATTTTCTTTCCTGCTGCAGGAAAGATAATTGCATCGTCTATGGCTTGCCTTATAGCTCCGTATTCATAAGGTGTAAGGAAAAAATTGTATGTTGTATCCTTGCTATACAAGACGACGGCATTCTCTGGGTTACCAAACCAGCCGCTAGATGGAGCCATTTCCTTAACTATTCCAATGACAGCACAAGATGTGAGATCCGCTCAGGTGGCACTTTATAGGACGTTATTCATATCGCTTTACCTGGGAAATAATATGAGATCTCAGTGATTGGATTATTTTAAAGTGATTGGAAAGGCTCAAGGATTTTTACTTTCATGTCTTCTTTTATTTTAAGCAAAAAATAAAAAATGTTTATTTTTTTTTATATTTTGATTTTAAAGATAGCGGAGACCCCAGATGTCTCCATAAGGAGGACCTGTCATCCCTTATTTCTATTACAAGAAATGTTTACATTCTTTGTGATAGAAATAATAGTGATGAAAAAAACCCAATTTAAATGGACAGTGTAAAAATAAAAAAATTAAAAAATTTAAGCGCCCACCCCCTCCATGCTCACGCGCAGAAGCAAACGCATATGTAACACCACACATGGGAGATATCACCACGAATGTTAGAGCAAGAGCAATAATTCTGGCACTAGACCGCATCTGTAACTCTAAACAGGTAATCTGTAAAAGAATTTTAAAGTATCTTCTATGGAGATTTTTAAGTATCGCCAGAGGTGTAGCTAGGATATTTGCACCCGGGGACGAACTATAAAAGTGGCGCCCTAGCCCCGTTTACATCAGTGACACCAATGATGGGGCACTATTCCTCCCACTGACACCAATGATGGGGCACTATTCCTCCCACTGACACCAATGATGGGGCACTATTCCTCCCACTGATACCAATGATGGGGCACTATTCCTCCCACTGATACCAATGATGGGGCACTATTCCTCCCAGTGATACTAATGATGGGGCACTATTCCTCCCACTGACACCAATGATGGGGCACTATTCCTCCCACTGACACCAATGATGGGGCACTATTCCTCCCACTGACACCAATGATGGGGCACTATTCCTCCCACTGATACCAATGATGGAGCACTATTCCTCCCACTGACACCAATGATGGAGCACTATTCCTCACGGATACCAATGATGGGGCACTATTCCTCCCACTGACACCAATGATGGTGCACTATTCCTCCCACTGATACCAATGATGGGGCACTATTCCTCCCACTGATACCAATGATGGGGCACTATTCCTCCCACTGATACCAATGATGGGGCACTATTCCTCCCACTGATACCAATGATGGGGCGCTATTCCTCCCACTGACACCAATGATGGGGCACTATTCCTCCCACTGATACCAATGATGGGGCACTATTCCTCCTACTGATACCAATGATGAGGCACTATTCCTCCCACTGACACCAATGATGGGGCACTATTCCTCCCACTGATACCAATGATGGGGCACTATTCCTCCCACTGATACCAATGATGGAGCACTATTCCTCCCACTGATACCAATGATGGGGCACTATTCCTCCCACTGACACCAATGATGGGGCACTATTCCTCCCACTGACACCAATGATGGGGCACTATTCCTCCCACTGACACCAATGATGGGGCACTATTCCTCCCACTGACACCAATGATGGGGCACTATTCCTCCCACTGACACCAATGATGGGGCACTATTCCTCCCACTGACACCAATGATGGGGCACTATTCCTCCCACTGACACCAATGATGGGGCACTATTCCTCCCACTGATACCAATGATGGGACATTATTCATTCCTCCCACTGATACCAATGATGGGGCACTATTCCTCCCACTGACACCAATGATGGGGCACTATTCCTCCCACTGACACCAATGATGGGGCACTATTCCTCCCACTGACACCAATGATGGGGCACTATTCCTCCCACTGACACCAATGATGGGGCACTATTCCTCCCACTGACACCAATGACACTTACCTTGCTGACCCCTGCTCCAGCCTAGGCTCCTTCCCTCTCCCATTCACAGCCAGCATACCTGGTTGCAGCAGCACCATCTGCACGGCACACTTACCGGTCAACTGTCTTCTTCACTTGCTCCGGCAGCTCCCTCACTCAATCTTCCGCCGCTTGGCTCCTCCTCTACAAGCTCCGCCTCCTCTCAGGTGATTGACCGCCTGTGTGCCTTTCCTGAACTACAGTTCTGGCGCCCAATCAGTGGTGGAGGCAGAGCTTGCAGAGGGAGGTACAAGCTGCCATAGGCTGTCCAGTGATCCCGAGGGTGTGGCCAGATGACAGGGGTGGCATGTCATCCCGCCCACACATTGCGTCCAGGGAAAAGAAGACACTGGACCTGCGGACCTCTCTACCCCTCCTCCAGCAGCGACTCCTGGACTGGATCGTCGTGGGACTGGAACACGGAGCCAGGTAAGACACAGCAGCCCGCTACTGTACTAAGTGTCCCTTCCTTCTGTAAGGAGGGGGATATATCAGCACTGCGCCACCCCCCCCATAAAGTGCCGCCCTAGGCAAATGCCTTGTTTTCCTTGCGGCAAATATGCCCCTGGTTGTAAGCCTCATTTTGGCGCCCCTGTACCTTAGCGCCCAGGTACATATGTACCCCCCTGCCCCCTAGCTACACCTCTGAGTATTGCAGTTAGTCGCCATTCCACGAGAGTACGCAATTTAAAAAGCACGACATGTTAGGTATCTACTTACTTGGCGTCACATCGTCTTTCATATTTTACAAAAGAATTGGGTTATATATTGTGTTTTGATTTTTATTCATTAAAGTGTTGCATTTTAAAAACCACTGTGCAAATAAACAATTGCAACGATTCTCTAGGGTCTCCACAAAAAAAAACATATAATGTTTGGTAGTTTTTTTCTTGTAAAAAAAAGTGCCAGAAAAGGCCTGGTCTTCAAGGTGGTAGAGAAGCACAGAGACCCAGTGAAGTTATGGAATGAAAACGGAAAGGATTCATTTAAATATATCATTAGCATGGTAATAAGGAGGAGGGAGGTAAAAGCGTGGTAATACGGAGGAGGGAGGTAAACGCAGATTAAACAGTTTTAATTGGAAATTTATAAAGCCTTCATTACACCTAAAATCAATGAAAGAAAAGAATTCACCTGGAAGAGGTACCAGGTTATTAATAAAGCACAGCATGATATGGCTCCAGGGCACATTCAGCCGAGTGCTGGGAAAGCTGTCCTTAAAATGATGTGTGGAGAAAATGTATGAGGACAGGTGGAGAGTGAGTCAGGTGCTTCATCAGCACAAATGGCAATTCCCATTTCTATTAACAGATGGGTGCGCTATAGATCTTAAAGAAGAACTCTGCAAGGATATAGAAAACCCACTTTAATCCACTTAGGCAATTTCTTTAAAATCATAAAATCATTTTCAATTTCAGCCACAGGAATGCCCTAAAATGTGACTTTATATTGAGCTGCCAAACACCAAGCTGACCCTGCATTCACTATATCTGCTCCCCCCTGGACCCCGCATTCACTATATCCGCTCTCCCCGGACCCTGCATTCACTATATCCGCTCTCCCCGGACCCCGCATTCACTATATCTGCTCTCCCCAGACCCTGCATTCACTATATCTGCTCCCCCCGGACCCCGCATTCACTATATCCGCTCTCCCCGGATCCCGCATTCACTATATCCGCTCTCCCCGGACCCCGCATTCACTATATCCGCTCTCCCCGGACCCCGCATTCACTATATCCGCTCTCCCCGGATCCCGCATTCACTATATCCGCTCTCCCCGGATCCCGCATTCACTATATCCGCTCTCCCCGGACCCCGCATTCACTATATCTTCTCCCCCCGGACCCTGCATTCACTATATCCGCTCTCCCTGGACCCCGCATTCACTATATCCGCTCTCCCAGGACCCCGCATTCACTATATCCGCTCTCCCCGGACCCCGCATTCACTATATCCGCTCTCCCCGGACCCCGCATTCACTATATCCGCTCCCCCCGGACCCCGCATTCACTATATCCGCTCTCCCCGGACCCCGCATTCACTATATCCGCTCTCCCCGGACCCCGCATTCACTATATCCGCTCTCCCCGGACCCCGCATTCACTATATCCGCTCTCCCCGGACCCCGCATTTACTATATCCGCTCTCCCCGGACCCCGCATTCACTATATCCGCTCTCCCCGGACCCCGCATTCACTATATCCGCTCTCCCCGGACCCCGCATTCACTATATCCGCTCTCCCCGGACCCCGCATTCACTATATCCGCTCTCCCCGGACCCCGCATTCACTATATCCGCTCTCCCCGGACCCCGCATTCACTATATCCGCTCTCCCCGGACCCCGCATTCACTATATCCGCTCTCCCCGGACCCCGCATTCACTATATCCGCTCTCCCCGGACCCCGCATTCACTATATCCGCTCTCCCCGGACCCCGCATTCACTATATCCGCTCTCCCCGGACCCCGCATTCACTATATCCGCTCTCCCCGGACCCCGCATTCACTATATCCGCTCTCCCCGGACCCAGTATTCATTATATCCGCTCTCCCCGGACCCCGCATTCACTATATCCGCTCTCCCCGGACCCCGCATTCACTATATCCGCTCTCCCCAGACCCCGCATTCACTATATCCGCTCTCCCCAGACCCCGCATTCACTATATCCGCTCTCCCCGGACCCCGCATTCACTATATCCGCTCTCCCCGGACCCCGCATTCACTATATCCGCTTTCCCCGGACTCTGCATTCACTATATCCGCTCTCCCCGGACCCCGCATTCACTATATCCGCTTTCCCCGGACTCCGCATTCACTATATCCGCTCTCCCCGGACCCCGCATTCACTATATCCGCTCTCCCCGGACCCCGCATTCACTATATCCGCTCTCCCCGGACCCCGCATTCACTATATCTGCTCTCCCCGGACCCCGCATTCACTATATCCGCTCTCCCCGGACCCTGCATATACTATATCTAAGTACCTTTGCTCATCAGCAGTATATAGCAGTTTTGTGACTTCTATCAGTGTCCAGCAGAGCATTAGTTAAAGCTTGTAAGAATTTTCTTTCTGCTCTAGGAGGATGCAAACCTCTGACCTCTGTCTGGACAGTGCTAATCACATGCAGTCTCCCAAAAAAAAAAGCAATACACACTGAGCATGTGCAGAGTATCTCCACACAATATGTCTTATCAGGAGATAAGAGGGCGACACTGGAAGAAGGGGAAGATCAGAGAAGTGAGGATCAAACAGATAGAATAGGCTTAGAACGGGGGGGAATAAACGTAGTTAGTAGTAGACTGGACTTCCAGTGAAGCATCTGCTGTATTACATTGTGCTTGCAGGAACATCGCATATAGTTGCAAACCCATTTATTTACAGCGCTGCTGAGAAGGCTCCTTGCTCTCAGTGTACAAGCAGTGGTCTCTCTTCAGAGGTCCAAGTCAGAGCTCTCCAAATCAGCAGGGAACATGAACTCTGTTGATTGAAAAACTCTTGCTTTGACTCAGGAGGCTCCCCCAAAGACAGGAACAGGGGAGGAAGGAACCAAGAGGTCACACATCCTCCTCCTAGACTTCAGGGCAGACCTGAGGACCCACATCCTACCATCCGTGAGAAAAAAAAAAACACACACACACATAAATGAAAGTGAGTATAATGAGGGAGAAAAGAATATTCTTTTTGTTGTTGTTACACATTATGGAGAGTGTTCTGATCCAATTGCAAAGGACTATGGGCATACTAATTTGCATACGCCGTTCCTTGTTGTTGCACATAAGAGTGTTCTGATCCAATTGCACCTTAGGGAGAGTGTTTTTGCATACTAATTTGCATACTGTCCTTGGCTCAGCCCTCAAATATGCAAATTTGTCATACACATTTCCCACCCAGAAAACCCCTACTTTTTCCAAGATGCCCGCTCAGTTTGTTGGGTTGGACACACATTGATCATAGTGGATCACCCCTCCCACCATACCCGCTTCCATCAATAGTGATGATTTTGGACCATACTATTTAAACTCAGAGAGAGCATTGTATCTAATTTGCATATTTGCTCTCTCCCTTCCTCCTCCCTTTCCCCCGGAGGCCTAGTACTTGGTGGTCAGCTTCAGGTAGCCACAAGGAAAGGGGTCTGTCAGGTCTTTTGACTAGGTGGACCATGTGGAAACCTCAGTCCCTATGAGGAGCCTTGTACCAGGATAGAGGTCCTATCCCGTCAGAGGGGGGGACTAAACCACACCCCTAAGTGCACTTTTTGTGTTCACTTACAGTTTTGTTATTTTTCGCACCTACAAAAAAAAATAAAAAAATGAAAAAAAAAAAGAGGGGGGAGAAGATCCAGAACAATACTAACACCGGTACGGGTGTTGATGCAGCCCTGGTGACAGCAAGTCCTCACGCACACGGGACGTTTTGATAACGCTGGTAGCGTAAGCTGTGTAAAGTCACGTTAAAAACGGGAGCTTTTCAGCTTTTTTAGCATTTTTGCATTAGTATTTAGCGGCGTTTTCCCGCGTTTGCGGTTTTTAGCAGTTTAAAAAAAAAAAATTGCAGTGTTTTTCAGCGTTAGAGCGTTTTTACAACTAAAAAAGAAACCCTCTAGTTCTGGGTTTTTTCCCAACCAAAAAACGTCCCTGATAAAAAAAAACGTTGATTACAATCTATCTGTGTATGGACACATTAACATGCTGGGGGGTTTACTGGCTGTAGAAAAAAAAAGTCAAAAGCCAAAAACAGCCGCTGTAAAAACGTCCCGTGTGCGTGAGGACTAATAGTTCCATTTAAAGGTTTAGTTCTTCTTTAATTGGTTCTTAGCAGGAATAAATAGTCCCGACCTACACAGGAGTTCTGCATCTATTGTCTGGGTACGTCCCACATGACAGTGCTCGACCAATCCTTTCTACACAAGTGTAAATGTACCTTAATATTGGAGAACCACAAGTCATTCTCATGGAGGGTGGCAACATAATATGCAGCAAGCAGTCCCAGGAAAAAAGCCAGCATCCCGCCAACGAAGTAACAGAGTATATTCCATGTGGCACCTGCTGAAAACAAGAAGGAGAAGTGATCACTTCCATCAATAGCAACAACATCACAAGGTCATCACAGAGGACAAGGGGGCGCTCTTTACTTCTGGAGGAAAAGAAATGTAATCTCCAAAAACGCGGAAAGGTTTCTTCGCAGTAAGAGCTGTGAAAATGTGGAATAGACTCCCTCAAGAGTTGGTTGTGGCCAGCTCAGTGGATTGCTGTAGGAAAGTCCTGGATTCTTTCTTGGATACACAGAATATACCGTATTTTTCGCACCATAAGACGCACTTTTTTCCCCCCCAAAAAGGGGGGAAAATGTCAGTGCGTCTTATAGAGCGAATATAAAGCGGCCGGTCCGGTATTTTTGCGGCCACCATGTCAGAATACCGGGCCGGCCGCTCAGCTGTTGTCTCCTGCAAGGCCTTACCTGTTCCTCGCTCCAGCGCTGCACAGTCTTCCCGCGCTGGCTTCTGTGACAGCCGGGTGACCACTGCGCATGTGCTGCACTTTGTGAATGATCCGGTGTCTTCTGGGACACATGACAGGTCCCAGAAGGCGCCGGGCCATTCACAAAGCGAAGCGCTTCTCGCACCTGCGCAGTGGGCACCCGGCTGGCACAGAAGCCGGCCCGGGAGGAAGAGGGAAGGCAACTCCGCGGAAGTGGGAGCGGGTACCTGTCAAATTCAGGTACCCGCTCCCCCTCTCTCCCCAAAGGTCAGCAGTCTCTGGTCATCCCCTTCACTGTCCGCAGTCTCTGGTCATTCCCTGCACTGTCCACAGTCTCTGGTCATTCCCTGCACTGTCCGCAGTCTCTGGTCGTCTCCTGCACTGTGTCCGCAGTCTCTGGTCATCTCCTGTACTGTGTCCGCAGTCTCTGGTCATCCCCTGTACTGTGTCCGCAGTCTCTGGTCATCCCCTGTACTATGTCCGCAGTCTCTGGTCATCCCCTGTACTATGTCCGCAGTCTCTGGTCATCCCCTGTACTGTGTCCGCAGTCTCTGGTCATCCCCTGTACTGTGTCCGCAGTCTCTGGTCATCCCCTGTACTGTGTCCGCAGTCTCTGGTCATCCCCTGTACTGTGTCCGCAGTCTCTGGTCATCTCCTGTACTGTGTCCGCAGTCTCTGGTCATCTACTGTACTGTGTCCGCAGTCTCTGGTCATCTCCTGTACTGTGTCCGCAGTCTCTGGTCATCTCCTGTACTGTGTCCGCAGTCTCTGGTCATCTCCTGTACTGTGTCCGCAGTCTCTGGTCATCCCCTGTACTGTGTCTGCAGTCCATTGGTTCAGAATATTTTTTTTTCTTGTTTTTCACCTCTAAAACCTAGGTGCGTCTTATGGTCAGGTGCGTCTTATGGAGCGAAAAATACGGTAACTGGATATAACATTTATAGGGAATGTTGATCCAGGGAATATCCGATTGCCTCTCGGGGGATCAGGAAGGAATTTTTTCCCTGCAGAAACAAATTGGATCGTGCTTTGCTGGGTTTTTTTGCCTTCCTCTGGATCAACTGTGGGTGTAGGATTATAACTTTTGTTTCTATTGGTTGAACAGGATGGACGTTTGTCTTTTTTCAGCCAGACTAACTATGTAACATAAATGACTCGTTACATTATTCTGAAAAGTCATCTCATCTAGTTTGCTAGAAGCCAAAACCAGGTAAGGGGAATTTGTCTCATTTATGTACTTTTTTTGAATCTTCTGCTTAGTTGAAAATCTTTTTAATTTTTTCTCAATCTTTTTGTAGCCACCACAAGGATTTCAAGAGTATGAAAAAATATAATTAAGTGTTTGTAAAAGTTTTTTTTGTAAAATAATAAACATGTTATACTTACCTATTCCAAAAAATACCACTCCTAATATTAGTGATAATTAGCGGCGCATTAGATATATGTGTCACACTAATTCCTTTTACTGATCTCTATGTGCAAACTTATTTACACAAATATTAAGTGACATAAATAATATGTAACTTACAATTATATGTGACAAAAAATAAAAAATAAACAAATTATATTTTAGGAACAACTCACTGAAATCTGTCCGAACAAGAGTCTAGTAAACATCCCGGGGATGATAAAATTTGAAACAGGAAATCATAAATTATAATTGAATAAATAATCATAAAAAATAATATTATAATAATAATAAATTTAATTCAATAATATAATCAAACCAAAAACACTGAAATTTAAAATATTGCACCAAGTCGCAGAATCGTTTTCAGTGTCTGTGTTGTTTTCAGTGCCCACACAACACCATAAAATATAAATGTTATACTTACCTGCTCTGTGCAATAGTATTACACAGAGCATCCCTGATCCTCCTCTTCTTGGGTCCCCTGCTGGCGCTCTTGGCTCCTTTTCTTCTTTCTGCTTGCTATGGGGGCACTCCTGCGGCCACAATCATGAGCCAGGCTGTGTGCATCATTCACAATGCGGCTTGGCCCCTCCAGCCACTCTATGCTCAACGGATTCGATTGACAGCAGTAGTCAATGGCTCCCACCGCTGCCTCTCTGTTCTCTGTGAGGAGAGAGCTGCTGCAGACGAGCACAGCGCTGAATGAAGATAGGACTCAAGTAAGTATACAGAGAGGTGAGGGGGTGATACAATTATGGGGACATTTTTACTTTAACCCCCCTGGCGGTATTCCCGAGTGTAGCTGGGGGTAAAGTTTCAGCACCACAAGCGGTAACCCCCCCAAACTACACTCGGGAATACACTGCAGCGTTGCTCCGGGATCTCTTCTTCTCTTACCTTGTCCTGCGCTCCCGCGATGTCCCCCCCGCAGTGTCCCCAGCAATGTCCTCCAGCCGATGCCGGCATCTGTCTTCCGGGTTCCGTTCCCTGCGACGTCGGGATGTACGGGGGACGGAACTGGCGGGGAATTTGAAAATTGTAAAAGTGACATTCACTAAAATCACTAAAATCACATTGTATAACATTCCTGTATCAAACCATTTCACATACATTGTGTCCCGAGTGCTTTGTCCGGCGCCCTGCCTGCATTTTTACTGTTCTTTCTGCCTGGAAACTGAGAAACGTCCATGGCGTCCAAAAAGCGTCCCTTTAGGTCAGACGCGGTTTTAGACCGGCTAGAGAACAGCGATAGTAAATCAGAACCACTTGCAGAATTGAGTGATAATGATTGGTGGGGGAAATTCCTCATCAGACACTGAAAACGATTCTGCGACTGAGCTCAGCGATGTGCGAACTTGGCGCTCTATTTCACATTTCAGTGTTTTCGGTTTGATTATATTATTGAATTAAATTTATTATTATTATATTATTATTTTTTATGATTATTTATTAAATTATAATTTATGATTTCGGGTTTCAAATTTTATTATCCCCGGGATGTTTACTAGACTCTTGTTCAGACAGATTTCAGTGAGTTATTCCTAAAAATTACAGACCTGCAATAAAAAAACAACATATTTCCATGCAAAAAAATGTACCGCTTTGAGCACAGAAATACGGACATCATCAGACCGCTAGGGAGGTTAAGGGTGGTGTCTTTTGGAATAGGATTTATATAGTGATCAGAGACATCACTGCACTAGCACAGGTAGCGGCTTCCCTGGCTGGCTTCACACGCTGCTTAGCCACTTTGCAGCATGAAGAGGAAACAGTAAAGCAGCAGGAGAAGCGGCCTGACCTCCTGAAACAGAAAACAAACCACAGGCGCTGTGGTTTGCTTTTCCTTCCCTTTCTGATGCCCAACATGTTGGGCTTTGCCAGCGCTTCAGGCAGTCAGCACAGCTCAAGACGCACATTGAGTGCTGGTGGGCTGCGTATTGGGCACCAGGGATCTAAGGTTAGGGGCAAGTAACAGACAAGTGACACAAAATGTAGTAACTGTGAGGGGATAAGTTATTTGAGAAACTAAAATTCAGTTGTTGGGTAGAGGTGAGATCAGCTTGCCTGAAGAGGTGGGTTTCCAGGCCTCACCTAAAGATAGACATAGTAGAAGATTGGGGTAGGGAGTTTCAGAGGACTGGGGAGACTCTGGAGAAGTACTGGAGGCAAGTATGGGAGGAGATGACATGGAAGCTAGAGAGTAGGAGGTCTGGGGAGGAGCAAATAAGACAGTCTGATTAGTATTTTGAGATGGGGTTGGTGATGTAGCTGTGGGCTTTGAATGGCTTTTTTTGCTGCTGTGACTCCACTTTCTGTTAGAGGGTGGCTTTATTCGTTCTCCATGGTCCCATTGTATACAGTAATGTAGCCACCCAGTCTTGGTCCCACTGTATATAGTAATGTAGCCACCCAGTCTTGGTCCCACTGTATGTAGGAACATAGCCACCCTGTCTTGGTCCCATTGTATGTAGGAACGTAGCCTCCCTGTCTTGGTCCCATTGTATATAAGAATGTAGCCTCCCTGTCTTGGTCCCACTGTATATAGTAATGTAGCCACCCTGTCTTGGTCCCACTGTATGTAGGAACATAGCCACCCTGTCTTGGTCCCACTGTATGTAGGAACATAGCCACCCTGTCTTGGTCCCACTGTATGTAGGAACATAACCACCCTGTCTTGGTCCCACTGTATGTAGTAATGTAGCCACCCTGCCTTGGTCCCACTGTATGTAGGAATGTAGCCACCTTGTCTTGGTCCCACTGTATGTAGGAATGTAGCCACCCTGTCTTGGTCCCACTGTATGTAGGAATGTAGCCACCTTGTCTTGGTCCCACTGTATGTAGGAACATAGCCACCCTGTCTTGGTCCCACTGTATGTAGGAACATAACCACCCTGTCTTGGTCCCACTGTATGTAGTAATGTAGCCACCCTGTCTTGGTCCCACTGTATGTAGGAATGTAGCCACCTTGTCTTGGTCCCACTGTATGTAGGAATGTAGCCACCCTGTCTTGGTCCCACTGTATGTAGGAATGTAGCCACCCTGTCTTGGTCCCACTGTATGTAGGAATGTAGCCACCCTGTCTTGGTCCCATTGTATGTAGGAACATAACCACCCTGTCCTGGTCCCACTGTATGTAGGAGTGCAGTATGTAGGAATGTCTTGCTCGCTGTATACAGGAATGTAGCCACCGTCTTGTTCCCGCTGTATATAGGTAGCCACCCTGTCCTGATCTCTCCCACGAAGGATTATAGGATGTGTAGTGTGCATAGAGCAGTGCACATGATCACAGCTAATGTACATTGCTTATTCCAAACAACCGGAAATGAGAGGGAAAAGAAGAGGTTCAGAAGTTCACAGAAGACTTTGCAAGGATGCAAAAAACAGAAAAAAAAACCAGTAAAAACTATTTAATGAAAAATAAATTACAAAGCCATTAAAGGGGATCTTCCCCTTGAAGACATGATCCCTCCTCTCCACCTCTACTCCAGTCCTCTCCACAGATAGCACTTTTTTCCTTTTCCTATTTTTTTTTTTGTAATAAAATGTAGCCCCCTCCCCTTGTGCGTCATTTGCCTAGGCCAGGGGTAGGCAACCTGCGGCTCTCTAGCTGTTGTGGAACTACATTTCCCATGAGGCATTGCAAAGATTACAAAACTGACAGTTACAGCTCTGACTTGCAGAGGTATGATGGGACTTGTAGTCCTGCGGCTCTCAGGTTTTTCTTATAAAAGTATGCAAATAAATAATATTACATCAAAAATCTTGGCCAAAATGTATTCCGTTATCTTTTTAGTAAAAAAAATAAAATAACCCAAATTAGTTTATTAGCAAATATTCGAAATTTTAAAAAAAGTTTTTACATTTTTATTTAAATTTTTTATATGTTTTTGGGTTTTTTTTTACATACTGTACTACTTGTGGGGGGGGGGTGATGAAGATTTTTTTTTTGTTTAATACACCAATTGCTTTTACACCCATAAAGGCTGGAAAAGCAATCATTTCTCCTCTCCGGCTGCATTCTTCTAGCCATTGAGAACTACTGTGTGAGCTGTGGTTGGTCACAGCTTGTCACATGGTACAAGGCTGTTGTGAATAGCCCTGTACCATGTGACCTCTGTGATCATTCACAGATTTCACACGTAGTAAGCAATGATGTCAGAAGTGACATGTTGCTTACTAATTTGTATGTGATCACTGATTGGCCAATCAGTGATCACATGATCGGGACCTCGCACAGGGGTCCCGTCTGACGATTGGTGTTCCACTGTGTCCGGAGGACACAGCAGGCACCGTATCGCGGTGCTGCATGCCTCCAGGGAGCGTGCACAAGCAGGGGGCGTGGAGGCCGTTTATAAACAGCCACCCGCCCCCGCACTGCCACCGTCTGTCCGTTTATACACAACAGCCAGACGGGAGGTGGTTAAAGGGACTCAAGGTGCCACCCGCCCCCGCACTGCCACCGTCTGTCCGTTTATACACAACAGCCAGACGGGAGGTGGTTAAAGGGACTCAAGGTCTGGGTGGGAACGAGTTAAAATCAAGCGCTTGTGTGGGGTAAGAGCTGCACGTGTGTTTTGATGATATAGTCAGTCTAGCACTGGCGGCTTAGAAGCATGGCAGGTTTTCTACTGGTAGTGGAAAAGTAATAAACAAACATGGCTTCACCCACCGGAAATCCCTCTTGCTCTCTCTCTTGAACCTTTCTGCCCCTGTGAGTTGTGGGGACTCGGCTCGGAGGCGTTCATCCTCTTCCTCTGACGCACGGTGGTCATTGTATCGGCCGTTCTCACATACCCCTCAGGCAGATCCCTGGAAGAGAGACATTTAATCAGCTCTGCTGTCCTCACAATAAACATCGGCCACACAGGCGGATCACCGACGGGGAATTCTTCCTTCTCTGTGCCGAACAGATGCTGTTTTAGTGATCGCCGATCTCAGCGGGGATTTGGACGGCTCACAAATACTGCCTAATCTGTTCGACCGTATTAACTGCATACTGGCTTGAAGTGATTGAAAACCTCAGACATACAAAACGAACAAAGCATATCCCTCTATAGTGTGTACTTGTCTCAATCCAGAGCACTAAGTGTCCTGTCTGTCGGCTGCCTCCTTCCTCTGCTATCTGCATGAGTCACTTCTGGCAAGTTTTCCTGACACCAAGAAAAAAATGGTGACAGGGGAAGGAGCTCCAACATGCAGCTCTGTTCCTGTGACCTGTGTAAAGGGGAGGGTGTCCCTTCCCTCCAATCAGCTCTTGCCACTGAGTGTAACTCCAGCTCGCTGCCCCCAGCTTTTTGAAAGCTCAAGCAAGCTCTACAAATTCTGGACTTTGAATGGCTGTAGAGAGTACCGCAGACACACAGGTACAACTTATGTAGGAGGCTAAGTGTACTTGTCTCAGTTAAGATCACCAAGTGTCCTTTCTGTCTGCTGCCTCCTTTCTCTGCTATCTGCATGAGCCACTACTGACAAGTTTTTCTGACAACAAGAGAAAAATGGTGACATTGGAGAGAGCTCCAGCACACAGCCTGTGATTGAAAGCCTCAACTCTGTTCCTGTGTAAAGGGGAGGGTGTCCCTTCCCTCCAATCAGCTCTTGTCACTGAGTGTAACTTCAGCTCCCTGCCCCCAGCTCTCTGAAAGCTCAAGCAAGCTCTATAAATTCTGGACTTTGAATGGCTGTAGAGAGCACTGCAGATACACAGGTACAACTTAAGTAGGAGGCTAAGTGTACTTGTCTCAGTTAAGCTCACCAAGTGTCCTGTCTGCTGCCTCCTTCCTCTGCTATCTGCATGAGTCACTTCTGACAAGTTTTCCTGACACCAAGAGAAAAATCGAGACGGGGAGGGAGTTCCAGCACACAGCCTGTGATTGACAGCCTCAGCTCTGTTCCTGTGACCTGTGTAAAGGGGAGGGGGGGTGCCCCTTCCCTCCAATCAGCTCGTCACGAAGTGTAGCTTCAGCTCCCTGCCCCCAGCTTTCTGAAATCTCAAGCAAGCTCTATAAATTCTGGACTTTGAATGGCTGTAAAGAATATTGCAGATACACAGGTACAACTTATGTAGGAGGATTTGTGTCATCTCTGTGTATCACCTGAGGCCAGTCACTTTGCTGGGTATATGGAAGGGTTTACAGCCACTTGAAAGTGGATGGATGTTTTAGAGAAGTTTATTTTTTGCTGTCTGTGTTTCATTGGTGAGATTTCCTTCTCTTTCCTGTCCTGGGGACACAACAGGAAGTAACAGCAAATCTGTACAAAGATCGGGAAAATGCCCTCTTAGTAGTCACCTGAACAAGTGTCCCCATTGGAAGATTTTCTCCCTATTCCTGTTCTGGTGACACTGGTCATGAGGACAACGTGAGAGAGTGAATCTCCCCAGCTGGGGGACACAGATGCCAATATACCCTGACCAAGGTTTTCAACCCCTCCCCACTCACCTTTAAAAAGTTCTGAATGCCTGGGGGAGTGGGGGGTGGAAAGGTTTGGTGATCATGTGACCCCTGTGCCTTGCTGTCACATGATCGGGAGCAGATCATGCTGGAGGTCCTGTAACTCAAAAATGCTGAAACATGTTGTCTCCTAATGGCTGCCTTTTTCCCCAAAAATAAGGGTCATCTGATCACCAAAGCTAACAATAGGACAGCTGTGGCCCCTGAGGGCCCTCATTATTTTCCCACTTACCCAGAAAATGGCCCTTCAACCTCCAGCATGTTGAAGCATTGTCCCCAAGAGCTGGAGAGCTTCTAGGTGCCCATGGCTACCCTGTCCCTAGAAATGAAAAGGGGCCATCTGATCACTGTAGAGAATAGGACAGCTGTGGCCCCCTGAGGGCCCCTTACCATTTCCCGTCACTCAAAAAATGGCTCATGAGACTCCAGCTTGCTGAAACATGTTGTCTCCTAACAACAGAGGAGCCCCAAGTTGTCCTTTGTCTGCCTTGTTACTAGAAATAAGGGTCATCTGATCACCACAGAGAACAACAGTGGCCCCTGAGGGCCCTCATTATTTCCCCATTTACCCAGAAAATGGCCCTTCAACCTCCAGCATGTTGAAGCATTGTCCCCAAGAGCTGGAGAGCTTCTAGCTGCCCATGGCTACCTTGTCCCTAGAAAAGAAAAGGGGCCATCTGATCACTGTAGAGTATAGGACATCTGTGGACCCCAGAGGAGCCCCAAGTTGTCCTTTGTCTGCCTTGTTACTAGAAATAAGGGTCATCTGATCACCATAGAGAACAACAGTGGCCCCTGAGGGTCCTCATTATTGCCCCATTTACCCAGAAAATGGCTCTTCAGCCTCGACCATGCTGAAAAAATGTCGCCTAAGAGCTGGAGAGCCCAAATATGCTCATGGTTGCCTTGTCCCTAGAAGGGTGATCATAATTAACAATTGGACAGCTGTGGACCCTGAGGGCCCTTACCATTTCCCTCGTCATCCAGTAAATGGCCCCTCAACAGCCTCCAGTTTCTAGTTGACGCTTTTTTTTTCCTTTTTTTTGGGGGGCAGAGTAACCGTTGGCAACTAGAAGCTATCCAGCTGTTGAGGGACAATGTTTCAACATGCTGGAGGCTTGATGACCATTAACTGGATGATGAGGGAAATGGTAGGGGCCCTCAGGGGCCAACGCTGTCCTGTTGTTACTCATGGTGACCCCTATTTCTAGGAAAAAGCTAGCCATGAGCATCTTGGGGCTCTCCAGCTCTTAGGTGACAACATGTTTGGGTAAGGGGCCATTTTCTGAGTGACAAGGAAGGGGTAAGAGCCCTCAGGGGCTGTAACCTATGGGTATCATATGACTCCTATTTCTAGGGACAAGGCAGCCATGAGCATCTTGGGGCTCTCCAGCTCTTAGGAGACAATGGTTCAGCATGCTGGGGCTGAAGGGCCATTTTATGGGTAAGTAGGGAATTAACAAGGGCCCTCAGGGGCCACAGCTGTCCTACTGTTACCCATGGTGATCAGATGACCTTTATTTGTAGGGACAAGGCAACCAGGGGCTACTCAGTTGTTAAGCCTCTAGCATGCCAAAGCATGTTGTGTCCTAAGGGCCATTTCTTGGGTGACGGGAAATGGTAAGGGGCCACAGCTGTCCAATTATTCTCTACGGTGATCAGATGACCCTTATTTCTAGGGACAGGGTAGCCATGGGCAACTGATCACCATAGAGAATAATAGGGGAGCTGTGGCCCCTGAGGACCCTTACCATTTCCCTCATTGCCCAGTAAATGAACCCTCAGCATCTGGCATGCTGAAGCCTCTTGTCCCCTAATATCTGGTTGCATTGTCCCTGGAAATAAGGGTCACCATCAGGGGTAACAGTGGGGTGGCTGTGGCCCCTAAGAGCCCTTACCATTACCTTTGAGCATGCTGAAACATGATCTTCTAACATCTGAAGAGCCCCTGGTTCCCCATTGTCACCTTGTCCCTAGAAATAAGGGTCAACAGAGGAAACAATGGGACAGCTGTGGCCCCTAAGGGCCCTTAGCATTTCCCTCGTCAACCAGTAAATGACCCCTCAGTGTCTGGCACGCTGAAGCATATTGACCCCTAATATCTGGTTGAATTGTCCCTCGAAATAAGGGTCACCATGGGGAGTAACAACGGGGTGGCTGTGGACACTGAGGGCCCTTTCCATTACCTTTGAGCATGCTGAAACATGGTCACCTAACATCCGAAGAGCCCCTGGCTTCCCATTGTCACCTTGTCCCTAGAAATAAGTGTCACCAGAGGTAACAATGGGACAGGCGTGGCCCCTGAGGACCCTTACCATTTCCCTCATCAACCAGTAAATGG
Source organism: Staurois parvus (assembly GCF_062004578.1). Taxonomy (NCBI): domain Eukaryota; kingdom Metazoa; phylum Chordata; class Amphibia; order Anura; family Ranidae; genus Staurois; species Staurois parvus. The sequence goes on along the minus strand of NW_028319682.1, from coordinate 56,947 downwards.
CCCCCCAGCTTTGAGAATGCTGATACATATTGTCCCCAGAAATAGGGGTCACCATGGAAGGTAACAAAGGCCCCTAAGGGCCCTTAGCATTACCCTTGAGCATGCTAAGATGTGGTCGCCTAACATCCAGGAGGAGCCCCTGGTTGCCATGGTTACCTTGATTCTGGAAACGGGTCACATGATTGCCATGGATAACAATAGGCCAGCCGTGGCCCCTGAGGGCCCATTTCCCCTGTCACCCAGTAAATGGTCCTTCCGTCTCTGGCATAATTGTCCCCCTGGCAGCTGCTGGTTGCCTTGTCCCTAAAAATAGGGGTCATTATAGGTAACAATAGGACAGCTGTGGCCCCTGAGGGCCCATGTTCCCAGATATGGCCCCTTAGACCTGAACATGCTGAAACATTTTGTCCCCCAACAGCTGGAGAGCCCTGGTTGCCCATGTTTACCCTGTCCCTAGAAACAACGGTGATCATGGGTAACAATAGGCCAGCTGTGGCCCGAGGGCCCTTACCATTACCCCTGTGCATGCTGAAACGTGCTCGCCTAACATCTGGAGAGCCCCTAGTTGCCATGGTTACCTTATCCTTAGAAATAAGAGTCACATGATCACCATAGGTAACAAGAGGCCAGCTGTGGCCCCTGAGGGTCCGTTCCTCCTGTCACCCAGTAAATGGCCCCTGGCTGCCCTTACATGGCCCCTATAGCATCCTCACCCCAGATCCACCTCCCCAGGGTTACCCGGCTCCAGTCTCCGCGGCCTCGCCTCAATCCCACCCGAAGAGAAGGGGAGCTGATGTCGGCGGCGCCGTCTGGTTGCCCTGGCAACCGAGCTAGGCCATGACTCCCCCCCATCCAGCTGAAGTAGTCCACTCCACCCCCGTGAGGGGAAACGGCCACTGGAAGCGTCCAGCGCTCCACAGAGGGTGATATGGGGATTGTAGTTCACACTGGCTTCGGCTGCGGCTCAGAGGCGCACATATAAACTACAATTCCCAGGGTGCTGTGCGAAGAACTTTCCCGGCCAATCAGAAAAATTCACCAGCTGCGCCCCAACAATAACGGGCTCAACCAATCAGCGTGTGGTGTACCGGGGAGAGGGAGGGCGCTTGGCTGGGGAATAAAAAAATAATATCGGCTAATGGACAGTGAGAGGCTCCGGTATTTTATCGGTAGCCAATGGGAACACAGGAATGAAAAATCAACGCTCACATTCGTTACAGAGAACGGGACAGCGGTGGAGGAGAGGGGCGGGCCTAGCGGTCGGTGTGTGATCGCGAACCATCACGTGCTAGAGAGCTAGTGAATGGCAAGCAGGCGAGAAGGCGCTAAGTAGGCGTGATTTGGACGCTGAGTAGGCGTACCTTAGACGTAATTGATGCACCAAGTAGGCGTGATTTAGGCGTTAAGTAAAGTAGGCGTGATTTAGGCACTGAGTAGGCGTGATTTAGGCGCTAAGTAGGCGTGATTTAGGCACTGAGTAGGTGTACCTTAGGTGCTAAGTAGGCGTGATTTAGGCACTAAGTAGGCGTGATTTAGGCACTAAGTAGGTGTGGTTTAAGCACTGAGTAGGAGTGTCTTAGGCACTAAGTAGGTGTGATTTAGACACTAAGTAGGCGTATCTTAGGAGTGATTTAGGTGCTAAGTAGGCGTGATTTAGGTGCTGAGTAGGCTTTATCTTAGGCGTGATGTAGGCGCTGAGTAGGCGTGATTTAGGTGCTAAGTAGGCGTATCTTAGGCATGATTTAGGTGCTGAGTAGGCGTGCCTTAGGCGCTAAGTAGGCGTGATTTAGGCACTGAGTAGGCGTACCTTAGGCGCTATAAAGGCGTGATTTAGGCGCTGAGTAGTCATATCTTAGGCGTGATTTAGGCACTGAGTAGGCGTGGCTTAGGCGCTGAGTAGGCGTGATTTAGACACTAAGTAGGCGTATCTTAGGAGTGATTTAGGTGCTGAGTAGGCATGATTTAGACGCTGAGTAGGCCTTATCTTGGGCGTGATTTAGGTGCTGAGTAGGCGTGATTTGGGCGCTAAGTAGGCGTGATTTAGGTGCTGAGTAGGCGTGATTTAGGCGCTAAGTAGGCGTGATTTAGGCGCTGAGTAGGCGTATCTTAGGCAAGATTTAGGTGCTGAGTAGGCGTGCCTTAGGCGCTAAGTAGGCGTGATTTAGGCACTAAGTAGGCGTGATTTAGGCGCTGAGTAGTCGTATCTTAGGCGTGATTTAGGCGCTAAGTAGGCGTGATTTAGGCACTGAGTAGGCGTGATTTAGGCACTGAGTAGGCGTGATTTAGGCACTGAGTAGGTGTGGTTTAGGCGCTAAGTAGGCGTGATTTAAGCACTGAGTAGGAGTGTCTTAGGCCCTAAGTAGGCATGATTTAGACACTAAGTAGGCGCATCTTGGGAGTGATTTAGGTGCTGAGTAGGCGTGATTCAGGCGCTAAGTAGGTGTGATTTAGGTGCTGAGTAGGCCTTATCTTAGGCGTGATTTAGGTGCTGAGTAGGCCTTATCTTAGGCTTGATTTAGGTGCTGAGTAGGCGTGATTTAGGTGCTGAATAGGCGTGATTTAGGCGCTAAGTAGGCGTGATTTAGGCACTAAGTAGGAGTATCTTAGGCGTGATTTAGGCACTGAGTAGGTGTGAATTAGGCGCTAAGTAGGCGTATCTTAGGCGTGCTTTAGGCGCTAAGTAGGCAGGATTTAGGCACTGAGTAGGTGTAGCTTAGGCACTAAGTAGGCGTGATTTAGGTGCTGAGTAGGCTTTATCTTAGGCGTGATGTAGGCGCTGAGTAGGCGTGATTTAGGTGCTAAGTAGGCGTATCTTAGGCATGATTTAGGTGCTGAGTAGGCGTGCCTTAGGCGCTAAGTAGGCGTGATTTAGGCACTGAGTAGGCGTACCTTAGGCGCTATAAAGGCGTGATTTAGGCGCTGAGTAGTCATATCTTAGGCGTGATTTAGGCACTGAGTAGGCGTGGCTTAGGCGCTGAGTAGGCGTGATTTAGACACTAAGTAGGCGTATCTTAGGAGTGATTTAGGTGCTGAGTAGGCATGATTTAGACGCTGAGTAGGCCTTATCTTGGGCGTGATTTAGGTGCTGAGTAGGCGTGATTTGGGCGCTAAGTAGGCGTGATTTAGGTGCTGAGTAGGCGTGATTTAGGCGCTAAGTAGGCGTGATTTAGGCGCTGAGTAGGCGTATCTTAGGCAAGATTTAGGTGCTGAGTAGGCGTGCCTTAGGCGCTAAGTAGGCGTGATTTAGGCACTAAGTAGGCGTGATTTAGGCGCTGAGTAGTCGTATCTTAGGCGTGATTTAGGCGCTAAGTAGGCGTGATTTAGGCACTGAGTAGGCGTGATTTAGGCACTGAGTAGGCGTGATTTAGGCACTGAGTAGGTGTGGCTTAGGCGCTAAGTAGGCGTGATTTAAGCACTGAGTAGGAGTGTCTTAGGCCCTAAGTAGGCATGATTTAGACACTAAGTAGGCGCATCTTGGGAGTGATTTAGGTGCTGAGTAGGCGTGATTCAGGCGCTAAGTAGGTGTGATTTAGGTGCTGAGTAGGCCTTATCTTAGGCGTGATTTAGGTGCTGAGTAGGCCTTATCTTAGGCGTGATTTAGGTGCTGAGTAGGCGTGATTTAGGTGCTGAGTAGGCGTGATTTAGGCGCTAAGTAGGCGTGATTTAGGCACTAAGTAGGAGTATCTTAGGCGTGATTTAGGCACTGAGTAGGTGTGAATTAGGCGCTAAGTAGGCGTATCTTAGGCGTGCTTTAGGCGCTAAGTAGGCAGGATTTAGGCACTGAGTAGGTGTAGCTTAGGCACTAAGTAGGCGTGATTTACGTGCTGAGTACCTTAGGCGCTAAGTAGGAGTGATTTAGACACTAAGTAAGCGTACCTTAGGCGTGATTTAGGCGCTGAGTAGGCATGATTTAGGCGCTAAGTAGACGTGATTTAGGTGCTGAGTAGGTGTATCTTAGGCGCTAAGTAGGCGTGATTTACGTGCTGAGTAAGAGTGCCTTAGGTGCTAAGTAGGTGTGATTTAGACGCTAAGTAGGCGTACCTTAAGCGTGATTTAGGCATTGAGTAGGCGTGATTTATGCGCTAAGTAGGCGTATCTTAGGCATGATTTAGGCGCTGAGTAGGCGTGATTTATGCGCTAAGTAGGCGTATCTTAGGCATGATTTAGGCGCTGAGTAGGCGTTCAGTTTTCTTTGCTCAAAAATTACCAAATTAGAACCTCCAAACATATTTTTTTACTTTTTTAGAGAGGAGGCGCTAAAGAATAAAATGGTGGGCTTTGCAATTTTTTTTATGTCAGGTGGTATTTGCGTAGCGGTTTTGCAAACGCAAATTTTTGGGGGCAAAATACACTTTTTTCTTATTTTAATGCAAAAAAACCCCCCCAAAAAATCTATAACCCATTTTTTTGTAAAATGTAAAAGATGATGTTACGCAGAGTAAAGAGACACAAAACATGTCACATTTTGAAATTGCGCACGCCCACGCAATTTTGCACACGGTTTACTTCACATCCCCAGAGTCCATCTCTGGAGGGAGGGGCCAGACACGTGCAGAACAGAAACATTTGTTCCGATTCATTATATAAATAATTTCATTTAAATTCTCTTTTGTTTTCGGAATTCTTTTTTTTTTTTAGTTGAATTTATATTCTCCAATGCCAGGGATTCAGTCACTAATCCTCTTCATCAAGAGATGTCACTCATTCCTCAATCTGGAATTAGGAGATCTATTTTTTGCCCACGTGTGACCTCACTGTATCCTGAATATAAAAATATATTTCATATTCATGTCAAGGCTGTACGTCGGCCCCCATTCCGATGACAGACAGCTCGGTGACAGGCTCCAGCTGTCAACTATTTGACTTCCAGATGCCGACGTCGTGCCCTTGAAACTCCCATCAACGTAATATTTATATTTTGCATTTATTACTAGAGAGAGGAACGGAGGGATTCCGCGGAATTTAATTTAGATACAAAATTAACAATTTCCCTGAAATGAAAACTCTTCAGTTTCACTCAGTGAACGGCTTTAGCAAAATTTGCTTCAAAAAAAGCTTTTTTTTTTTTAAAATTCGATACTTAACCCTTTTGCTATTAACGCCTTTTAACTTTTCATGTACACGTGCTAAAATGCACTTTTTTTTTCCCCTCTTTAAATGCGAGAATGCACTTAACCGCTTCCCGACCGCCCTATAGCAGAACTACTGCTATAGTCTGGGTTTGTGATGTTGCTCGGTACTGGCGTTCCCGAACCCCTGCTCCTGGTCTTGTCATCTTTTTCCTTTTGTACTTCTTTCTTTTTTATTTCTGTTTGTTTTCAGTGTGGCGGTAGATAGCTGCCTTTGGTTTGCGTTACTGTCGATGTTGTACCACTGTTTTTGTCATTTACGTGCCATTGATAGCCCATGCGTGGGCGCATCTTTTGCTCCTTTGGTGTTATAGCACTGTTTTCTTTATTTGTTTATGTGCAATTGATGGCCTCTGAGTGGGCGTGTCTTGTTTCTCCCGTTTTTTTTTAACCACTTCAAGTCCGGACACTTTCCCCCCCCTTCCAGTCCGGACACTTTCCCCCCCCTTCCAGTCCGGACACTTTCCCCCCCCTTCCAGTCCGGACACTTTCCCCCCCCTTCCAGTCCGGACACTTTCCCCCCCTTGCTGCCCAGGCCAATTTTCAGCTTTCAGCGCTATCACACTTTGAATGACAATTGCGCGGTCATGCTACACTGTACCCAAATGAATTTTTTTAGCATTTTTTTGAGACAGATAAAGCTTCATTTTGGTGGTATTTATTCACCACTGGGATTTGTATTTTTTTTGCTATGTAAATGAAATGTCCAAAAAATTTGAAAAAAAGTGTTTTTTTTATAAAATTTTGCAAATAAATAATATTTCATCATAAATCTTAGCCAAAATTTATTCCGTTATCTTTTTAGTAAAAAAAAAAATCCAAAATTAGTTTATAAGCAAAAATTATAATTTTTAAAAAAAGTTTTTACATTTTTATTTAAATTTTTTATATGTTTTTGGGTTTTTTTTTTACATACTGTACTACTTGTGGGGAGGGGTGATGAAGATTTTTTTTACATTTTTATATTATTTTTTATTTATTTATTTTTTTTACATACTGTCACCCTAGCAGTACAGCGTCACCATGGTGACACTGTACTACTTGAGGGGTGATGAAGTTTTTTTTTTTTTACACAGATTGCTTTTACACCCATATAGGATGTAAAGCAATCATTTCTCTCTCTGTGTGCATTCTTGCACTCATTGATAAGTACTGAGTGAGCTGTGATTGGTCACTGCTTGTCACATGGTACAAGGCTTTTGTGAATAGCCTTGTACCATGTGACCTCTGTGATCATTCACAGATTTCACACATAGTAAGCAATGATGTCACAAGTGACATCTTGCTTACTACTTTGCATGTGATCACTGATTGGCCAATCAGTGATCACATGATCGGGACCTCGTACAGAGGTCCCGTCCGACGATTGGTGTTTCACTGTGTCCGGAGGACACAGCGGGCACCGGATCGCGGTGCTGCGCGCTCCCAGGGAGCGCGCACAAGCAGGGTGCGGGGAGGCTGTTTATAGACGGCCACCCGACCCTGCAGTGCCACCGTCCGGCCGTTTATATGCAACGGCCAGACGGGAAGTGGTTAACCCTTTTGCTATTAACGCCTTTTAACTTTTCATGTACACGTGCTAAAATGCACTTTTTTTTTTTCCCCTCTTTAAATGCGAGAATGCACTTAACCGCTTCCCGACCGCCCTATAGCAGAACTACTGCTATAGTCTGGGTTTGTGATGTTGCTCGGTACTGGCGTTCCCGAACCCCTGCTCCTGGTCTTGTCATCTTTGTCCTTTTGTACTTCTTTCTTTTTTATTTCTGTTTGTTTTCAGTGTGGCGGTAGATAGCTGCCTTTGGTTTGCGTTACTGTCGATGTTGTACCACTGTTTTTGTCATTTACGTGCCTTGCATGGGCGCATCTTTTGCTCCTTTGGTGTTATAGCACTGTTTTCTTTGTTTATGTGCAATTGATGGCCTCTGAGTGGGCGTGTCTTGTTGCTCCCGTTTTTTCTTAACCACTTCAAGTTCAGACACTTTCCCCCCCCCCCCCTTCCAGTCCAGGCAAATTTTCAGCTTTCAGCGCTATCACACTTTGAATGACAATTGCGATTCATGCAACACTGTACCCGTATGAATTTTTTTAGCATTTTTTTTGAGACAGATAAAGCTTTATTTTGGTGGTATTTATTCACCGCTGGGATTTTTATTTTTTTTGCTCTATAAATGAAAATTCCCAAAATTTTTTAAAAAAGTGTTTTTTTTATAAAATTTTGCAAATCAATAATCTTTCTTCATAAATCTTGGCCAAAATTTATTCAGTTATCTTTTTAGTAAAAACAATAACCCAAATTAGTTTAAAACCAAAAATTATAATTTAAAAAAAAAAATTTACATTTTTTTTTTTAACATACTGTCACCCTAGCAGTACAGTGGGGGGTGATGATTTTTTTTTTTTACATCGATTGCTTTTACACCCATAAAGGCTGTAAAAGCAATCATTTCTCCTCCTCTTTGGCTGCATTCTTGTAGCCATTGAGAAATACTGTGTGAGCTGTGATTGGTCACAGCTTGTCACATGGTACCACGTGACCTCTGTGATCATTCACAGATTTCACACGTAGTAAGCAATGATGTCACAAGTGACATCTTGCTTACTACTTTGCATGTGATCACTGATTGGCCAATCAGTGATCACATGATCGGGACCTCACACAGAGGTACCGTATGACGATCTGTGTTCCTCTGTGTCCGGAGGACACAGCGGGCACCGAATCGCGGTGCTGCGTGCTCCCAGGGAGCGCGCACAAGCAGGGGGGTGGGAAGGCTGTTTTTATAAACGGCCACCCGACCCTGCACTGCCACCGTCCGGCCGTTTATATACAACAGCCGGACGGGAGGTGGTTAAATGTTTATAAACTAATAAAAATCATTGAAATACAAAATAGGTTTACCTTACAAAATGGGTCCAACAGCAAAAGTCCATAAAACACCCACAAGGCCACGCAAGTTATTTAAAATGTGTTTATTACCAAAATACAATATGAAAGTCCATATGTGACAAACTTTTGTAAAGCAAAATAAATTATTCTAACATTTTACAGTATCTGTAAAAGGTAGTTGAAATACTAAAGGATTTGCCTCCTTTCTCCGTACAGTCTATCCTGAATACAGCAACATTCCTATGTGTTAAGGCATGCACAGCTGAAATATTTGGAGGGGGGGGGGGGGGGTAGAATATACAATAAGGAAAATGTGAGAAGCCATGACAGTCTAATTGTCAGTTTTTCAAAGCAGAGAACTTTGGCTTTACAAAGGAAATAAAAAAAAAACCCCAAAAAATTAGTGTTACATAACGTAAGATAACCAAATCCTATAGAGAAACGAATAAACAATGCAATTCCATGGAGCACCATTGTGTTCTTTATAAGTTGGGCTCTGAATTCTAAGAGAGGTAATTCTAAAAATAAAGTAAAAAAATCGGAACATCTTTGCTGACTTATACCTTAACTATCAACCTTTGTGGCCATTTACTTACTTTACCCAACAACGATATTTAAAAAAAAAAAAAAGGAAAACTTTCCAAGTGCTGTGCAATTTGAGCAACTAAAAATAACCCGTGTAGAATCGGCCCTGTGAACGAGGAGAGAATGTGAAAATTCGGTCTGTCTTCAGGCCATCATGTGACATGAAGGGGGCCTCCGCTTCTTCACCTCTTCTCTGGCAGTCCTCTAATGTAGAGTGCAGCGTTTGCTTCAGGACATCACTCCATCATTACCCTGAGAGCAGGGCGCTGCGTTGATGCGTCATGATGACCTACACTTACAATCCATCGTAAAGCCCCGTTCACACATCGCATCGCGGGAATGGGCTACAGGATTTTCAAGGCATAATTCTGCGTGGTTCATAGGGCCACCCCATTCACTTGAATGGACTGCCCTACGCACGTTTGTCTCCCAGAAAGGAGCAGGAGCTTTTTTTTTTGGGGCGGGGGGGCGACAAGCTTTGCGGGATTATGTCGCGCAGCAGAATGGCATCTTGTTTGGGGTGCCATTAAGGGATAATGACACCAAGCGTGAGCTGCAAAACGGCATCGCGTTTGGGGTGCCATTAAAGGATAATGGCACCATGCGTGAGCTGCAGAATGGCATCGTGTTTTGGGGTGCCATTAAACACGATGCCATTCTGCAGCACACGCTTGGGTGCCATTATCCTTTAATGGCACCCCAAACACAATGCCATTCTGTAGCACACGCTTGGGTGCCATTAAAAGATAATGGCACCCAAGCGTGTGCTGCAGAATGGCATCGCGTTTGGGGTGCCATTGAAAGGATAATGGCACCCAAGCGTGTGCTGCAGAACGGCATCGCGGTTGGGGTGCCATTGAGAGGATAACGGCACCCAAGCGTGTGCTGCAGAACGGCATCGCGTTTGGGGTGCCATTGAAAGGATAACGGCACCCAAGCGCGTGCCCGAAGAGTGGCATCATGTTTTGGGTGCCATTAAAAGGATAATGGCACCCAAGCGTGCGTTGCACTTTGTGCAGCGTTTACCATGCAATTTGGAATCAGCAGAAGAGCAGCAATCCTGCCCACGATTATCAATGGCGAAGTGTGAATGGACCCTTAGAGGTGAAAGAAGCTGGTCACTCAACCCAGAAGACAAAGGACATTAGGGAGCAGAGAAAAGGTACTTCAGGAGACAGTGCCAATGAGGCACTGGGGCTCATTTTGCCTCCAATGAGGCTTCCAAAAAAAATGCCATCAGGTCAAGTTTTTAGAAGACATATTGAAGATCTCTTAGGCCCCTTCCACATGGGGCAGGCTCCATTGAAAGTTTGCTTGCTCAGCAGGGAACCTGTTTGCTAATCACCACCGAGCCAGCAGATGGCTGATCCACGTTCCCTCCGCTTATGCAGAGTGGACACAGAGAGCCCGCTCTCCTCTATGGGCAGTCGGGACCGCCTGTCCGCTTACACCCAACTGCCTCCTGATACGTTCTGCCAAACAAATGAAGAACGGATCCCCATCCGTCTATTTTTAGCAGATAGGATCAGATATAGGCGGATGTAAAACAAGACACGTCCATTTACACCCACTGCTCCATAGAGGAGAATGGAGGGTCCGCCTGAAAAATGGATAGGAAGACCCGATTGGTCTGCTAGTGTGAAAGGGGCCTTACACCAAAAAACCTACTTTCACTGTTTTGTACACTGCCTTCAACGTAGGCACAGTGAACGCTCTGCATCTATAAGAGGTTACCAAGCTAACCAAATTCCAGTACGCATATGCATAGACTGGGCGCCCAACGGCCAAAGAAAGAAGAGGTTCCTACCAGGCCAGTGGCCCATTCCCACCTTGGGTGAGGATTATGATTCTACAAACACAAGATCTATACCCCCATCTGTCTGAAATCACAATCATAAAAAGACAAATCAAATCTCTATGAAAATCACATTCCACTACTTTAGTTCACATAAGCAGCTTTTTTTTTTTTTTTGGAGGCTAGAGACCCAATCTCAAGGTAAAACCCTATTGTTCACTTACAAAACATGATTTAAAGCCACAGAAATTGCACAAAGCAGTCAATATTCTCACACACAGCCTTTTCTCTGAATGACCTTTGCCCCACTTACCCCCAAGTCCCTTACATCACAATCAAGTCGAGAGCCATACATTTGGAAATAGCACCAGTGATACAATGCATCAGCTGAATCCGCTGACGACTCTTGTCGTGAAAAAGGACATATAAATACTCAATAAATACGTAAGAAAACCTACACACCCTGCTTAACGCTAAAAAAATAGATATCTAAAAAGGATTACACAAAAAAATAATAATTGCTATAAATGGTTAACTATACAAGAAGTGAGCAGCTTGTAACTTCCAAACCGCGCCAAGTTTTTATGAAATGCATCGTACGTATCTTCTAAATATTCTACACAATGTCAAAGCAAATATTGTAACATCTTTAGCTGGGAAAGACAATGCAGGCCTTCAGTCGTATTCGATAAAGCGATAGAACGAAGGCAAAGCAGAAGAGTAACCTACATCAAGAAGCTTTTTCTAAAGGTGGCTCGTCAAAAAAGGTTACGTTCTAAATAGTTGCCTAGGGTTTTGTTAGTGAACACCTGACCATCATTCCTAAATCTAGCGTGTTGGACATCCCATTCTCTAAACATGGAGGATTAATATGGAGTTGCCCACCCTTGCCCCTTTGTGACCACAACAGCCTCCACTCCTCTGGAGTCTCTTTGGAGGGAGTTTGAGCTTACTGGATGAGAAGACGACTTGGATCGTAGGCGCCATTACAAAATAATTCCAAAAGTGTTTAGTAGGGTTCAGGTCAGGTTCTGATGTTGGAAGAGAAGACCTAGCTCAAAATCAGCCTTCCAATTCATCCTAAAGGAGTTTAGTAGGGTTTATTGTGAGCCAGGTCCTCTCAAACCTACTGAACACCTTAGGGATGGATTGGAATGCTGATTGTAACTACTTGGATTGTAGGCGCCATTACAAAATAATTTTCAAAAATGTTTAGCAGGGTTGAGGTCAGGTTCTGATGTTGGAAGAGAAGACTTAGCTCAAAAACAGCCTTGCAGTTCATTCTAAAGGTGTTCAGGAGGGTTGAGGTCAGGTTCTGATGTTGGGCACCTTTAGAATGAACTGGAAGGCTGTTTTTGAGCTAAGTCTTCTCTTCCAACATCAGAACCTGACCGCAACCTTACTGAACACCTTTGGGGTGAATTGGAATGCTGTCAGGTTCTGATGTTGGACAAGAAAACCTAGCTCACAATCAGTATTCCAATTCATCCCAAAGGTGTTCAGTGGATTCTGAAGGGACAAGATGATCTAGCTCACAGGCAGAATTCCAATTCATCCCAAAGGTGTTCAGTGGGTTCTGATGGGACAAGATGATCTAGATAACAGGCAGAATTCCAATTCATCCCAAAAGTGTTCTCTACAGTCAAAGTGAGGTTCTGATGTTGAAAGAAGACCTGGCTCAAAAACAGCCTTCCAATTCATGCTAAATGTGTTAAATAGGGTTGAGGTCAGGTTCACACATTGGACAAGAAAACCTGGATCTCAATCAGCATACCAGTTCATCCTAAAGTTTCAGGAGGGTTGGGTTGAGGTCATTTGTGAACTCTACTTGAACACCTTTGGGATGAATCAGAATGCTGATTGAGAGCCAGGTCTTTTTGTACAAAGTGAGAACCTGACCTCAAATGATCTCAACCCTAGTGAACATCTTTAGGATGAATTTGGAAGGCTGTTTTTGAGCTAGATCTTCACCAAACTCATCCTAAAGTTGTTCGGTAGGGTTGAGGTCATTTGTGAGGTCTGGTACTGATGTTGGGAGGAGAAACTACCTGGCTCACAAATCAGCATTACAAGGGTTGAGGTAAGGGATCTATACAGGACACTTAAGTTCCTCCACTCCAAACTCCTCAAACCATGTCTTTATGAGGCTGGCTTTGTACACAGTACCCATCGATGGAAACACATGAACTCAAATTGGGGAAAGACTCCCATTTAGGTAGGCGCGATAGTCAGGTGTCCACAAACATTTGATCATATATAGTGCTTATTAAAATTTTACATCAATTTCCACTGTACACTTGTTATACTTATGCCATGTATGTTTTTGGGTGACATTAGCACAAAGTGTATCTCTTTAAGTAGAAGTCAAAACAGTTCATTCCAATTTTGGGTGGCATTGGAGAGGGTGCTATCTTTACCGAGTATCTACAGCTTTCTTAGTTGTAGTAAGAACATTCTTCCCCACCTCCGCCATTACGATAGCAGGCCAAGCTTGGCTTTGCAGCTGAGCTTTTGGTGTCATTTGGTAAAAAGTACATTCTTTATATATTCCTGTAGAGGAAATCTGTTGGGCTGTATGTGGCCCTCTTATTCCTTTTGTGGCTCTCAGCCAGTTTAAAGATTTTAAGCCCAATTAAAGAAAAGTTTTAGGTCTCCAATTTTTGGGATAAAATGTTGTAAGTGCTATAATTACTAGAATGTTCATTACCAAAGTGCTATAATATTTTTCTTGCAATAAGTTGGTGTGGCTCGAACATCCACGATACAGCCCCTTGGAAATGCGTTTCGCACAATTCTGCCCAGTGTTTCTCCTGAGGCTTAAATAACTGCTCTCGCGGATTCTCCATATCTTTATGCAGAAAAATCAAGTGACACTAAACGTTCAGCTGAAAGGCCGAGTTACGGCATGCCTAGCGTGGGGCAGAACCTCTTCTCTGGGTTACTTGAAAGCTGTAAAGACTTTATGGCGAGTCACACCCTGCACCTTTCCACTGAACATAGAAAAATACCTTTTTTTGGGTACAGTTCTTTATGATGTTTCTACCAATCTGCAAATTTGTCTGGCCTTTAGCCAAGATGATTCTAGAAACAAGTTCAAGCGATCGCCTATGTGGTTGATTTTCAGCTGGGGTAAAAAAAAAAAAAAAATGTAGGACATGACAGCAGGAAATCATCAAGAATGATTTGCACCCACTTTAGGACTTGTAGTCTTCTACAAAACCCACTTGCAGCAAGTCAAATACACCTGTCAATGAATTATGATCTCAGGAGCATCTGATACTGATGTCAAAAGTAGAGCCATAAAACACTAGCCCAATGTCCATCGACACAAGCCCTAATGGGGTTACTTATGGCAAAAGCAAGAGACGTATGGAAAGAAAACACTTTGTAAAGGATAAATGTACTTTAAAACGAAGTGCACTTACCCCTTTTGCAGCTTTGCTCTGACCCAAGCCATCCATCCCTCCCCTATACAGATGTATAAAAGTAGAATTCTAGCCTAAACCCAACTAGTCCCAAAAATGTCCCCCCCCCCCTTCGAACACCTATGCTGACGTTAAAAAAAAAAAAAAATCTCTATATTACTTACCTATTTTCTGCCCGTTCCGGTCTGGTCACATGATCTGGCTCCCCTGTGTCAGCAGGAGAGGAGGAAACGCTAACAACTGGGACATGGGAAACTATGGGTGATATCAGCACCCCAAGATTTCCCAGCCATTGTCAAGTGCTCTCTCCTCTGCCCCTGGAGCTGCTGCTGGCTAACACAAGAGATGACATGACCGGAGCGGGCTGAAAAGAGAGAGAGAGAGAGAGAGGGAGAGAGGGAGAGAGGGAGAGAGAGAGGGAGAGAGGGAGAGAGAGGGAGAGAGGGAGGGAGAGGGAGAGAGAGAGCTCTCGTGTGTGTGTGTAAAATTCTCTCTCTCTATATATATTACATACACACACACACACAGAGAGAGAGAGGGGGGATAGATATATATATGTATCCCCCTCTCTCTCTGTGTGTGTATGTATGTAATAAATATATATATATATATATATATATATACACACATATATACAGAGAGAGAGAGAGAGATCTATAGAGAGATTTTTTTTGTTTTGTACACAGGTTACTCATAGTTGTTAGGAGGGGGAAGAGGGCATTTTTAAGACTAGTTAGGTTTAGGCTGGAATTCTACTTAAACCAGGATTTGATGGCCACTGGCTCCGGGGATTGTTCCTCTCTCCCCTCTTTGTGCCTGCACAGTAAAACCCTAAAGAATGCTAAGGCTCTCATCTAACTTTATCACCAGCCGCAGGAAACAGCCACAAAGAAGTGTGTTGGGCTGTAGTTCGCAAGTGCGGTCAGGAAAGAGAGTACTTTTGGTGCTGGATGTAAACGCTGGAGACCATAGCCGGGATGGGATGGCTTGGGCCAGGACAAAGGATAAAAAGGATCAGTGTACATCTTCTGATAATGCACTTATTCTTTAAAGAAGAACTTGAGGCAAAACACTTTTTTTCATTTTGGATAGAGTAAGGGAGAGTTGTTTATTTTTTTTGCCATCTGTGTCCCTTTTGGGGAGATTTACCTTCACTTCTTGTCCCATAGACAAACAGGAAGTGAGGGAAAATCCCTGCAAATTAAGGGAATTCCTTGGGGACCCTCAGGTTCACCAGAACTAGTGTTCCCCTATATTACTTTTCTGGGGACAGGCTAAAGTTTGGGGTTCTTTAACTTTCACTTTCGATGATGAATCCCTGCAAGTTAAGGGAATTCCTTGTGGACCCCCAGGTTCACCAGAACTAGTGTTCCCCCTCTATTACTTTTATGAGGACAACCCAAAGTTTGGGGTTTCTTTCACGTTTGATGATGAATCCCTGCAAATTAAGGGAATTCTTTGAAGACCCCCAGTTCACAAGAACTAGTGTTCCCCCTCTATTACTTTTATGAGGACAACCCAAAGTTTGGGGTTTCTTTCACGTTTGATGATGAATCCCTGCAAATTAAGGGAATTCTTTGAAGACCCCCAGTTCACAAGAACTAGTGTTCCCCTCTATTACTTTTTTGGGGACAGACCAAAGTTTGGGGTTTCTTTCACTTTTACTTTTGATGATGAATCCCTGCAAATTAAGGGAATTCCTTTGGGACCCCCAGTTCACCATAATTAGTGTTCCCCTCTATTACTTTTTTGGGGACAGCCCAAAGTTTGGGGTTTCTTTCACTTTCGATTATGAATCCCTGCAAATTAAGGGAATTCCTTGTGGACCCCCATCTCTACAGAACTAGCGTTCCCCCTCTTACTTTTTTGGGGACAGCCCAAAGTTTGGGGTTTCTTTCACTTTCGATGATGATGATGAATCCCTGCAAATTAAGGGAATTCCTTTGGGACCCCCAGTTCACCAGAACTAGTGTTCCCCCTCTATTACTTTTATGGGGACAGCCCAAAGTTTGGGGATTCTTTTACTTTTGATGATGATGGTAAACAGGACAAAGAGGATAAGTCTCCCTAAAGGGGGCACAGAGTGATTAAAAAAAAAAAAATAATAATGACAGGGGGTCTAATCCCTCTCCACTCCAGAATGTTTTTGCCTTCAGTTTTACTTTAAATGCTGCCACTAGCTAGCATGTACATGAAAAATAACAAGTGGATTATAAAAACCTGATCTGCCAGGCGGTTTAAAGAAGCTTTCACCCGAGAGATACATTTAAATTTTCTATTACAAAGCAGAAAACGGTTAAAAAAATGATACATTTATCTACAGGACCGGTGATTGGAAAGTTTACCGGTGCCGAGAGGCATCAACCCTATCCAATTCATATAATGAATACAATTATATACACAGCGAAAGCACCAAGAGATCCCCACCGTGCCGTCTGCAATGACATTTTTCACTGCTGGGGTTTTTTTTTGGGACACTACAGCACACGTGAAAAACGTACGGAAGAACTCCACTGTTCAACCAAAACAGGTCAACGCAGAATAGGCTTTTTTGAAATCAGGGGAGAAAAAAAATTTTTCAGTGAAAAAATAAATTCTATTTATTAAATACCCACCAAAAAGAAGCACTCAAACGTTAGGACCTTTCGGTCAGAAAATGAGGGAGATTTACTAAAGCTGGCGCACACAGAATCTGGTGCAGCCCTGCATAGCAACCAATCAGCTTCCAAGTTTTATTGGCAAAGCGTAATTGAACAAGCTGAAGATAGAAGCTGATTGGTTACCATGCACAGCTGCACCGGATTCTGAGTGCTCCAGTTTTATTGGTTCTCCCCTAATGTCAGTTCTTTTCTGCAGTATTCAAGTTGTGTTGTCAATATGGTAAGATGGCGGGACGGGCAGACACAAAATTCCTTATGACCATTATTCAGTGTGCCATGTCCCACCAAAATCCACCCCCCCCCCCCCCATTACACTTCCCAGACAATGGTGCTGAGCTCAAATCTCCAGTCTTAGCCCTGTACTGTGGTGTCGGCTGGACTCTATGCCCAGACATGTTGCGGATTGGCTGCTTAGGCACAGGTCCACCCCTCTGCCATGGCAGCGGAAAAGTCACCAAAACCAGAGAAAAAAAAAAAAAGAAAACAAAATTAGACCAGCCCCACTGTTGCTCCTTTGTGACCCTCGGCCAGTTTAAAGCCCAACGAAACGAAAAGTTTTATATCTCGTATTTGCGGGATAAAGTGTTGTAAGTGCTATTGTTACTCGAACGTTCATTAATGAAGTGCTATAATCTTTTTCTTGCAATAAAGTCGGCCATAGATGGAGCGATTTTCTATCCTTCAACCATGGGTTGCAGGAAAAAAAAAAAAAAAATAATCGCTCGATTCCATCAAGGTCCGTCTGAGCGATTGTGTTCTCCCGTCAGGAAGCCATCCCTGTTGGGAGGACACAGTGAATCGCATGAAAAATCCAACAGGTTGGTTGTACAACAACTGAATTGGGTGCTATGCCTGGCTTAGTGGGGAGATTTGAACCATCTATGGCCGGCTTACGTTTTTGTGGCCCTTAACAGCCATGATAACATCCACTCATTTCTGCCCGGAGTTTCCTCTGAGGCTGAAATGACTGCTCTAGTGGATTCTCTGTATCTTTATGCAGAAAATTAAAGTGACGCCAGACGTTGGGATGACAGGCTGAGTTAGGCCGTGCCTAGAGTGGGGCAGAACCGCTCCTCTGGGCTACTTGAAAGCTGTATAGGGAGTCACACCCCGCCCTTTCCACTGTACATAGAAATCAGCGAAAAATGAGACCAGCACCGCCGTCAGGTTACTGTAAAGACAAAATGGATCATTTCTATGTATAAGGTTAGTGAGGCTTTTGCTTTAGCTTCCCACTGCAAGGGAGCAGAAGGAAGAGGAAAGAAGAAAAGAAAGAAAGAAGGAAAGAAAGAAGGGAAAAAGAAAGAAAGGGAAAAAGAAAGAAAGAAGGGAAAAAGAAAGAAAGAAGGGAAAAAGAAAGAAGGAAGAAGAAGGAAGAAAGAAGGAAAAAAGAAGGAAGAAAGAAGGAAGAAGAAGGAAGAAAGAAAGAGGGAAGAAGAAAGAAAGAAAGGAGGAAGAAAAAAGGAAGAAAGAAGAGTTTAATTGGATACATTTAGTGATTTCAAGTGCTGCCCATCTTAAGGAAGAAGTCCATGAAGCCAACTATTCCCCCGGTTCACATCTCTGCAGCCGTGCGGGCCACGTTTTGCACGGGCATGAGAGCCCATTCACTTGAATGGACTCCCGTGCCATGAAGAGAAGTCCCGGCACTTCTTTGGAAAACGCAGCCCGCCCGAGAACCTCAGTCCCCAGTACGGTTGCGTTTCCCAGTGCGGGCGGCGTACCATTAGAACTAATGGGGTCCGCAATTCTCTGTGCGGGCGGTGCGGCTGCATGGATTTTCATGCGGATCTGCAGTGGCACCACCCGCATAGATGTGAACCTAGAGTTTACGTCCCTATAACCCCCCCCCCCCCCCCCCAGTGCAATCACAGATTAGTGACCCTCACCTCTTGCAAAACACTTTTGTGAGAGGCTATGGCTCTAGCAAAACTCACTTCCTTTCACTGTGCCAAGAAAAGCTGCGACTTGCACATACTGCCTGGTCTGCGCCAAAATTGTAGGGTCCGTTCTCACCATCGTGTTAGAAAACGCACATATGATTTACTCAAAAGAGCAATATGGGCTTTAGAGCCTTTTTAAAGCTTTGCTTGCACTACAGTGTAATGCAATGCAAGATACGTTTTGCATAGCTGTCCTTTCATCAGTCCATGGGAAAAGCGCAGATTTAGGGCTCATGTACACTGCAGCTGATAAACGGACGTTCAGGAGCTGTTCGGCGTTTTTTTTCAGCAGCCCCTGAACTCTCCCTACTGGTCTCCTATGTGTCCATGTACACATCGTCATTTACAGGCAGTTGAGTTCACAGTCGGTTTTTTTTAACGCACCAAAATTGCGTTCAGGAGTAGATTTTACCGGCGTTTCAAAAGCTTGTAAACGCGGTTAACCGCATTTATAAGAGTTTACATTTAGAAGCGTTTTTTGACTGTTCCATATCCAGATGCTGTCCAGATCCTTTTTTCATTATCAGAAATGCATGCAAAGTGTTTTCCATGTATTCAAATGGACCCGGTACACCAGCGCAGTCAGTTCCAGGTTTTGCGTGAAGGAAAAAAAAAATGGTAGAACGCGCCACATTATGCTCATGATGGGATCCATAGTGAATACAACCAGAAAAGACAGGTCATCCCAACAAATACTGCTCTCTCTGCTTCTGATCTCTCTATTTCTCTCAAAATGTCTGAAATAGTGAATTGTTTACCATTTTTCAGAGCATTCTGGGCATTTAGGAAGGTCTCCTGAGGCTATCTTTCAAAAACGCTTCTAAACGCAAACGTGCACAAACGCAGTATGCAAACGCAGCTAAACTGACGTTTTTTAACCTACGGTTTCCAGCAGTCAGAAGAGTTTCCCAAACGCCCCGTTGTACATGAGCCCTAAAACTCATATTATGCTTTAATGCGTTTTACATGCATTTTATGATGTATATAGATCTTTTGCGGCATTTTGCACTTTGTATTGAAACAATTTTTTTTTGAACGATTATAATTTTCGCTCAAAAAAAAGAAAAAAAAAAAAAAAAAAACACAAAAGACTCCAAGCAGGATTTTTCAAAAATGCAAAGCACCACTTCAAAGAGCTTCCTAGATTATATTGGCATCTATTTTTCATGCTTTTAGCGTGCTGCGATCATGCATTGTAGCGCACATAGAACACGATGGTGAGAGCGAACCCTATTTTTTTTGTACAAAATCAAGTTTTGGGCAGATCTTATGGCATGAATACACAGTAAGAAAATCGTACGAAAAATGTAGTTCATCAACTGATCAACCGATTTTCTCTTCGTTGATGAGCAGGATGTTAAAACCGATAACAATATTGTGGACGAAAAAAATCCGGTTGAACAGTGAAAAATGTTGTCGTTTCGCAAGAGAATGACTGATTTTCTATGCGCTGGTAGGATGATCGTCTGAAAAAAAAAATCTATCAAGCGCTATCACGCATGAGCGGAGACAGAAAATGACCCGGATGTTTATGTCCAAGGTCCAAAACACCAAATGCATGTATACTGATTTTTGAAATTTGGCCCTCGTCCATGTTGAATATCAACCCTACGTTCATGAACAAACAAGATGCTTCCACTTCGGAGCCCGCAAAGTATCTATTGATAAAACGTTCTAATGCCAGTCACAAAGGAGAACGCTCGTTCTGAGCGGCAGGGCGCTGACCTCTCGCTCTGGGCGGCAGGGCGCTGACCTCTCGCTCTGGGCGGCAGGGCGCTGACCTCTCGCTCTGGGCGGCAGGGCGCTGACCGCACGCTCTGGGCGGCAGGGCGCTGACCGCACGCTCTGGGCGGCAGGGCGCTGACCGCTCGCTCTGGGCGGCAGGGCGCTGACCGCACGCTCTGGGCGGCAGGGCGCTGACCTCTCGCTCTGGGCGGCAGGGCGCTGACCGCTCGCTCTGGGCGGCAGGGCGCTGACCGCACGCTCTGGGCGGCAGGGCGCTGACCGCACGCTCTGGGCGGCAGGGCGCTGACCGCACGCTCTGGGCGGCAGGGCGCTGACCGCACGCTCTGGGCGGCAGGGCGCTGACCGCACGCTCTGGGCGGCAGGGCGCTGACCGCACGCTCTGGGCGGCAGGGCGCTGACCGCACGCTCTGGGCGGCAGGGCGCTGACCGCACGCTCTGGGCGGCAGGGCGCTGACCGCACGCTCTGGGCGGCAGGGCGCTGACCGCACGCTCTGGGCGGCAGGGCGCTGACCGCACGCTCTGGGCGGCAGGGCGCTGACCGCACGCTCTGGGCGGCAGGGCGCTGACCGCTCGCTCTGGGCGGCAGCGCGTGGCTACAAGGTCACACGCACACTGCATTACTTCCACTTGTACGAAAGACATCAACACTAAGTATTGCTCGACGAACGATTTTTAGCGATTCGTTCAGGGCGGCAGGGCGTGGCTACAAGGTCACACACACTGCATCACTTCCACGTGTACAGAAGACGTCAACACTACATATTGCTCGAACGAACTATTTTTTTTTTTTCGATTCGTTCTGGGCGGCAGGGCACTGAACGCTCGTTCTGGGCGGCAGGGCGTGGCTACAAGGTTACACACACACCGCATCACTTCCACGTGTACAGAAGACGTCAACACTACGTATTACTCAAAAGATTTTTTTTTTCGATTGGTTCATGTGGGCCATGATTTTCACCAACAAATGAACGCCAATCGTTCGTCGGATGACCAATCGGTCGATTTTCTTACCGTGTATTCCTGCCATTAGAATGAGCAAAACATGAAACATATTTCCTCATGGTCAAGCAATGTTTGTAGCACTTTTGGCTGAATATGGAATTCTTCTTTAAAACAGCATCCAATTTTTCTATTAAAAAGAAACAATTTTTGCAAACTGAAGCTCTGAATGACACCAGCAGCGCCCAGAGAATCTTCCAAAGAACCCCGAAAATATTTCCTAGAAAAACGATTTATCTGCACAAGGCTAACAGTCGAAGCGCAATACGTATCAGTACAATGTTCTGCTTGTCATTTCCCATTGTGCTCGAATCACAAAAACAGCAGCAACCTGGAACTTAAAGCAGAACTCCAGGCAAACGGCTAAATACACAAATGAAATGCACAGAAGGAGCTGTATTACCAGCCAAAGGGATTTGTATTCTTGTCCATTCAGTTTTGATATGTACACAGCTCTGCCACACAGCACAGCTAGGTGGATGACATCACTTTCTCTAATAAAGCCTGTAGAAGGAAGATGGCGGAGTCCCCTCTACACCCCCAACCTGCTAATCTGACAGTGATGGTGCAACAAGACTGATGAGGTCATCTCTCTGCTCTCTCCTCCTATCAGCATGTTCCTTGCTGGCATATTGCATGCAGCACACCTAACTGGCTCCCTGTCCTGACCCTCACTTTCTCAGTCTGACTTTCGCTGTATGGGGATTGCAAGAGGCTCATTCAAGTACCTTAAAAAGGAACTAATTTTAAGAACCTAATTTTGACTTGGTATCAGCCTTCAAATGGAAAACAGCGATCAGAGTGGGACAGGGAGGGGCAACATTGGGAGCCAATCAGCTGTGTTGCAGTGCATGGGTGATCAGACTGGGACAGGGAGGGGCAACATTGGGAGCCAATCAGCTGTGTTGCAGTGCATCGATGATCAGACTGGGACAGGAAGGGGCAACATTGAGAGCCAATCAGCTGTGCTGCAGTGCATCTGCGATCACACTGGGAAGAGCATTGTATGGAACCAATCAGCTGTGCTGCAGTGCATCTGCGATCACACTGGGACTGGGAGGGGCAATTTAAGGAGCCAATCAGCTGTGCTGAGGTGCATCTGAGCTGCAAAACAGAGCAGACTGCGACAAGGAGGGGCAACATAGGAGTCAATCAACTGTGTTGCACTGCAACAGTGATCAGACTGCGACAGGGAGAGGCAACATAGGAGCCAATCAACTGTGTTGCAGTGCATCAGTGATGGGACTGGGAGGGGCAACATTAGGAGCCAATCAACTGTGTTGCAGTACATCAGTGATCAGACTGAGAGGGGCAACATAGGAGCCAATTAACTGTATTGCAGTGCATCAGTGATCAGACTAGGACTGGGAGGGGCAACATTAAGAGCCAATCAACTGTGTTGCAGTGCATCAGCGATCAGACTGGGAGGGGCAACATTAGGAGCCAATCAGCTGTATTACAGTGCATCGGCGATCAGACTGTGACAGGGAGAGGCAACATAGGAGCCAATCAGCTGTGTTGCAGTGCATCGGCAATCAGACTGGGAAAGGCAACATTAGAAGCCAACCAAATGTGTTGCAGTGCATCACTGATCGGACTGGGAGGGGCAACATAGGAGCCAATCAGCTGTGTTGCAGTACATCAGTGATCAGACTGGAAGGGGCAACATTAGGAGCCAATCAATTGTGTTGCAGTGCATCAGCGATCAGACTGGGAGGGGCAACATTAGGAGCCAATCAACTGTATTGCAGTGCATAGGCGATCAGGCTTGGACTGGGAGGGGCAACATAAGGAGCCAATGTTGCAGCGAATCTAAGTTGCTGAAGCTGCAGCTGTACTTCACTACCCAATTATAGTGTGCGAGCCGCGGGGTGACCAAGCAGTATTACTCAACTGCAGGAGAGAAGAAAGAGCTCACTCTGGACTGTACTATCTAGCAGGCCTGTGTAAATCTCAGGACTGGCTGGGAAAAAAAAATACAAATCATGAAGTAGCTGAAACTCCTCCAATATATGCATTCATCTTTTTCCTGGAGTTCAGCTTTAGTCATACAGACAGTGACCTGGTTTCAGAATACTTACAGCCCATCCAGCACAATGGCCCAGATTGTTGCTTTTTGAATTGATTTGCCTTTACTGAACACTCTGAAGTGCACATATAAAAGTAATTAAAAAAATTGTGCCAATGTTTTCCATCACGGTATCTCACTTGTAGTATTTATCAATAACCCTCTAATTCATAAAAAAAAGAAAGAAAGAAAGAAGTACACACCAAGCTCAGCTACTACAAAACTACTCTGCAAAATAGCAAAAAAGAAGATTCATTCCCTCAAACAAGTTTTGCCTGCAAATATCTCGTCCTTAAATAACGGAAACAAAAATAGCGATCTCTGCAACTCCTCAAAAAAAGAAAGAAAAAAAAACACAAAAAAAAAAAACAAACACCTTTAAAGGGCTAACAGAGAAGTGTAAAGAAATGTTCCAACCAAAATGCAATCATTTGTTCCATTTAAATGGATTCTGGATACACCGTCTGTGAGCAAAAGGACTCCCAATTTTCATCTTTTTCCACCAGCTCAATCTACATGTGAAGTACAGAATCTGCGAGTGCTTTACGGCACGAAGTCTGTGAAAATACAGACCGGTGTGTTCGATGGTTCCAGCTCAAGCCTCGCATTACCTACACACATCGGAGCTGGAGATGTTACACAGCATCATGCGACAAGAGGCTGCAATCCTAACCAGAAGTTACATCCAAGCCGGACCGAGATGGGTTTGGTAAACGCAGATCAAGTCAAAATCATGACTCCTAAACATCAAATGGCAGTGACTTTTACTTGTTGCCTGGATATACTCTAAGTAATAAAAGCTGGATTGGCCAATAAAAAAAAAAAAGAAGTGCTTCTATAATTTATTCCTTGTGACAAATGGTACCTTTATCTAGAGTGCGTGCCCTTTTATCAAAGAAAAATAATTTAACAGCCTCCACATGACAGCTGGATCTCGGGCGTAGGCATTGCAGAGCTCCATATTCAGGACGCGGATTCGGACTTATTCAATATGATGTTGATGATCTCTCCCTCGTGTGCTTTCATGTGTTCCATCAGAAGTTCCTTACTGGTGGACTCGAACCCGCAAATGCAACAGCAAAATAGAAGGACGCACAGCTCGGTCCCGGGCCTCATCTGGCTTTGTAGTTTTTCGGCGTTGCACGAGCTACCTTGTGACAGGCCGGCGCTTTGGTTCTCGACGTAACTTGCTTCGGCCACTGGACGACTCGCAGAACTGGGGGTGTCGCTGTCCACTAATGTGGAAGGGTCGTCCGGTGTCTCCTTCTTCAAAGGGTCTCGCTGAAGCCTAAAATATATATTCCATTACAAATCAGAACCAGCATGTATGGCACAACCTATGTGTAAAGTCCCTAATTACGCTCTCAGTCCTAAATCTAATCAAGGGATAGAAGTGAAGAGCCCAAAATAGTAATAGGGGAACCTCCAAATTCCAAAAGTCTGCTTATTATAGTACCCAGTTCAGCTCCCACCGGTGTGGATGAAAGCGATTTTTTTTTTACATTTCTGCTATGGGCTTGTTTATTTGGCAATAACTTTTTAGAACAAACAAGGATTTGTTCCAGTGATCTTTCTGGTATTTTTTTTATGCAGGCCAGGGCTCGACAAATCCCAGGTCGTCATGGAGACTAGAAATTACGTACTGGCGCCTAAATTCACAGAGGTGTTGACTTCAGTGCAAAGGAGTGGGAGTGGATCACTAAAATGCTTTTCACAGAAGATGTGAGCATGCTGGAAAACCTATGAAGTTTGAGTAAAAAAATTTTTTTTCACAATTTTTTGGGGACATTGGACTTTAATTGGGGACTTTTATATATTTTTCACATTTTGATTATTTGCGCTGTATTATTATTATTTTGATGTTTAGTCAATCCTTGAACAGCAGCATTTAATTTTTCACGTATTCTATTGGCGCAAGTTTTATACATATTTTATTTTGGAATTTACACTTGCTTGTATCGCTCTCTTCTGTATTTTGTTTATGTTTATATGGATACATATCTTCTGCTGTTCTGTTATTTTAAATAAAAATAGAATTTGAAGAAGAAAAATAAAACATTTCCCAGCAGAACTGTTGCATAGTTGGTCCTCTGCTCCTTTGTGTAGCTGTTGTGTGGTCTTCACACTACTCTCAGATACAGATGTCGCCTGGCCCACCGAGCTTTAACCGTTTCAATACCGGGCAATTTTACACCTTCCTGCCCAGTACAGTTTTCAAGTTTCAGCGCTCTCACGCTTTGAATGACAATTGCGCGGTCATACAACATTGTACCCAAACTAAAATTTTATCATTTTCTTCACACAACTAGAGCTTTCTTTTGGTGGTATTTAATCACCGCTGGGGTTTTTTTTTTTTTTGCTAAATGAACAAAAAAAGACCAAAAATTTTGAAAAAAAACACGTTTTTCTTTGTTTCTGTTATAAAAGTTTGCAAATAAATAATTGTTCTTCATAAATTTAGGCCGAGATGTATTCTGCTACATGTCTTTGGTGAAAATAACCCAAATTAGGATGTATTATTTAGTTTGTAGGAAAGTTATAGAGTTCACAAACTATGGTATAGATCTGAAAATTGATCAATCCTGAAGTACTGACAGCCAATCTAATTTCTTGAGGTCCAAGAATGTCAGAACAGTACAGATATCCCCCAAATGTCAGGACGGTACAGATATCCCCCAAATGTCAGGACAGTACAGATATCCCCCAAATGTCAGGACGGTACAGATATCCCCCAAATGTTAGAACAGTACAGATATCCCCCAAATGACCCCTTTTTGCAAAGTAGACAGTCCGACGTACTTCATAAGAGGTATGGCAAGTTTTTTGAAGTTTTTTTTGTCATAATGTTTTGGAAAATTCAAAAAATTTGTTTCACTATTTTTCTTTTTCATATTGTCACCAGTGCAGTACAGCGTCATCATCAACTGACATGGCGGTGATCAGGGACACTGACTGGTGACAGTATTGAAAAAAAAAAAAAATATTTTTTTTTTGATAATTTATTACATTTTGTTTATATTTTAGGATTTTGTTTTCATATTTCACTATGTCCAAAGTAGTACAATGTTACCATAGTAACATTGTACTACTTGGGGAAGTGATCAGTATTTTTTTTTTTTTTTACACAATTTGTTTATAGCAAAGAATTACTTTGCTATAGGCAAGCATTTACCTGAATGACATCGATTCATTCAGGGTTTTTTTTTTTGTGCTTAGCTGTGATTTGGCCACAGCTAATCACATGACATGTGCATGTGATTAGCTGTGACCATTCACAGCTAGGCACTAGTATACAATGGATGGCATGAATGAAGCCATCCATTGTATACAACTGTCATGTGACCTGCTGTGATTGGTCACAGCAGGTCACATGGTAGCAGCAAGGGGGGCCGGTACTCAGATCTGTCATCGGCCATGTCCGAGGTACACGGCCAGTGACAGATCGCGCCGCTGCGCGGCTCTGCAGGAGCGCAAACTGCGCATGTGCGAGAGGACGCCACATGGCGTCCACCCGGAATGCTGATGACATTTGCCGGCCGCCATCCGGCCATAGGGCGGGCGGCAAATGGTTAATTGAGGACTTTTATATATTTTTCACATTTTGATTATTTGTATTATTTGCGCTGTATTATTATTATTTTGATGTTTAGTCAATCCAACAGCAGCATTTAATTTTTGACCTATTCTTTTGGCGCAAGTTTTATACATATTTTAATTTTGGAATTTACACTTGCTTGTATCGCTTTTGATACCTCTCTTCTGTATTTTGTTTATGTTTATATGGATACATATCTTCTATGTTTATATGGATACATATCTTCTATGTTTATATGGATACATATCTTCTATGTTTATATGGATACATATCTTCTATGTTTATATGGATACATATCTTCTATGTTTATATGGATACATATCTTCTGCTGTTCTGTTATTTTAAATAAAAATAGAATTTGAAGAAAAAAAACATTTCCCAGCAGAACTGTTGCATAGTTGGTCCTCTGCTCCTTTGTGTAGCTGTTGTGTGGTCTTCACACTACTCTCAGGTACAGATGTCGCCTGGCCCACCGAGCTTTAACAATCCTGATCTTTGAAACAGCCCTGATGAAGGGGCCTTTGTCTGACCACGGAGACATACAGGCCCTTGTTTTATAAATTATAAAGTGACTTTTGGAGCTAGAACTGTTCATTTTGGTGCTCTTCACTGCTATTCTTCCATAGGGAAGATGTTTATTATGCGCCCTAATAGTGAATGGTCTTTCCACAGAGATGGAGACTCCTCTTAGCATGCGCAGAAAGGGAAGAGCCTGTCTGAATTCTGCTGCATTGGTGGCTGTGTGACTCCCAACTGGCTGCACCACAAAAGAAAAAAAAAACTTGGAGGACACAGAGAGGTGAAGTTTGTGGGGTAGGTAGGTGGAAGGGAGTTATTTAAAGTGGAACTTCAGTCTCTCAATCAACATGGACTATTTTTAATCCTTTTGCTGCTATTAGTAAATGTATATATGCTTTCCTCTCATATTTAATGGTTTTAAACTTTTTTTTTTTTTTTACATTTCTTCAGTTACTTCCTGGTTTCCTGTCTAGGTAAATGATGGCATACACCCCAGCAGTCTTCAGGAGGAGAGGGAGGGATCTCAGCGAATGCCTGAGCTAGGCACAAATGGATTCCAGGAAGTAAATACTACATGAAGCATCTAACTTTATTCAAGATGGCCACTGCCAGAAATGCCAGGGGGTGTTTTTTTCAAAACGATTTCTCAGAAAAAGTAAAGCATGGAGACGTGGATGGATGGGTGAGTTCGCTCCGAATATTACCAATGAATTAAAGCGGAGTTCCACTCATGTTGCCAAAAAACAAAAGTCAGCAGCTACAAAAAAACTGTAGCTGCTGACTTTTAAAAAACAGCCACTTACCTGTTCCTCGGTCCCGTGGTGTGTCCCCCCGCAGCCCGATTCACCGGCCGTCCTGTATTCTAGGAGGCTGGCATCTTCAGTGTGGGCACCCGGCTGTGACAGCTTGCAGCATCTCAGCCAGGTACCCACTGTGCATGCGTGCGCTGAGCTTCATGAATGGTCCTGTAGTCTTCTGGGACCTGTCACGTGTCCCAAAAGACTACAGGGAGGGAGGACACCTTCCGCTTCCGATCGCTTAGGTGATCGGACCAGACGTGGGAGCGGGTACCTATCAAATTCGGGTACCTGCTCCCCCCCCCCCCCAAAGGTGCCAATCCTTAATGGGGAGCAGTTGATCAGTCCTTAAAGCGGAACTTCCCCTTTTGGGTGGAGCACCACTTTAAGGGCTATAAAAACCTTTAAGCCGGCCATAAATGATTGAAATCTTGGCCGGTCCCTGCTGAGCCAGGCTGATAGTACCCAATTCAGTTGTTGTACAACCAACCTGTTGGATTTTTCATGCTATTTTGGGTGGAGCTCCGCTTTAAACAGCATTTTTGGTTTGTGGTGCTCGGATGTAGTGCAGTTCCACTTTCCGGTAAAACTGTACTAAGTAAGATCTTCCAAGTTTTGACCAACTGCAGTTTGCCTCTAATTTTGTGTTACATACCGAGTGCTCTGAGACATGGCCTCGTTGATGGCTTTGTTTACTTGCTCATAGTTGTAGTTCTGATCGCTGGCATGCTTCCACATGTGCGATTTTAGGGATGGAGGGTGACTGCAAACATAGCCACACAGCGAACACCTGCCAATATGCAAAACACATTTTCATCAAGAAAATCAGCAGCACAATTCGAAGCAAATGAGGCGGCTTCTTATTTAGAAAAAGTATATGCAACAGTTTCTCTGTGTAGCGGACAGCCCTGCATCTAGAAATCTGTATAAACAACATATCTGCAAAAATCTGAGACAGAAATAGCACTGAAGATGACTCCAAAACAGACGCACAGGAAGCTACAGTTTTAGAAGAGACTGAAAATTGCTTCTGAAGGGACATTAAAGGCTTCAATTAGATTTTTTTAAAATAACAAACATGTTATACTTCCCTGCTGTGTGCAATGGTTTTGCACAAAGCATCTCTGATCCTCCTCTTTTCGGGGTCCCCTGCCGGTGCTCCTAGCACAGTGCTGGATCGAGATCAGGTTCAAGCAAGTATCAGGGGGACTGGGGGAAGGGGGAGCGGCACACTGAATGGGTTTTTTTTTACCTTCTTACATATAATGTAAGAAGGTAAACAACCTTTACAACCACTTTAAGGCTGCTTTCACACTGATGCACCTTTCCAGTGTGACGAAACCGCATCAA
This sequence comes from Staurois parvus, assembly GCF_062004578.1. NCBI lineage: Eukaryota > Metazoa > Chordata > Amphibia > Anura > Ranidae > Staurois > Staurois parvus. The sequence continues at coordinate 27,452 of NW_028319682.1, read as the reverse complement.
AAGGATTCCCCTTTAAATCTTATGCGACTTTTCACAACAGTCTGAAAAGTCCTGCATCTTTGGTACGCTTTCCAAAAGCACACTCAAAAAAACCAAAAAACAAAAAGCACCTTTCATTTAAAGAGGAGCTCCACCCGAAAGGGGAAATTCCGCTTTAAGGACTGCTCCCCCGCTCCCCATTAAGGATTGGCACCTTTGGGTGGCGGGTACCCGAATATGACAGGTACCCGCTCCCACTTCCGGTCCAATCGCCTAGGTAATCGGAAACGGAAGGTGTCCTCCCTCCCCCCTGTAGTCTTGTGGGACCATTCATAAAGCGCAGCGCAACTCGCGCATGCGCAGTGGGTACCCGGCTGTGAAGCCGCAAGCTGTCACAGCCGGGTGCCCACACTGAAGATGCCGGCCTCCTGGAATACAGGACAGCCGGTGAAACGGGCTGCGGGGGGACACACCACGGGACCGAGGGACAGGTAAGGGGCTGTTTTTTAAAAGTCAGCAGCTACGGTTTTTGACAGGATGAGTGGAACTCCGCTTTAAGTCAACAAAAAACGCATCTAGGGTGCTTTATTGGAGTGACCTGGTAAAAAGCGGGCAGCACAGTGGCTAAATGGTTAGCACTTCCACCTGGCAGTACTCGGGTAATTGGTTCAAATCCCAACCATGGTATCACCTGCCTTGAGTTTGCATGTTCTCCCTTTGCGGGTTTCCTCCGGGAACTCTGGTTTCCTCCCACGCTCCAAAAGACATGCTGGTAGGTTAATTGGCTCCTGTCTAAATTGTCCCTAGTATGTGTATGTATGAATGTAGGTTGGGGACCTTAGATTGTACACCCCTTGAGGGTTAGGGACCTTAGATTGTACACCCCTTGAGGGTTAGGGACTGATGTGAAGATACATTATAGATGTAAAGCGCAGAGTACATTGATGGCGCTATATAAATAACTGAAATAAATAAATAGGGTGCTTTTTTGGACCCAGAGTGCTTTTTTGGAGTGACCTGGTAAAAAGATGCTGCTTGTTAAGGAGCGGGCACCAGCCACCATCCTTAACCAGTCAATAAGCTACACAAACAGTGGTCTCCTCCCCCCATCCAGCTCCTTTCTGCTTTTCCATGTGGGTGGAGTCAGTCTGGCCACCCCCCCCCCTCCTTGTCACCTACACATTACAGAGCTACTTAAGCTGTCCCCGGCTGCCCGCCCCGTCTTCCCGGCTCCTCCCCCCTCCGCAGTGTCTGCTGGTAGCACGACTCCTGCATTGTATGTCTAGTTATCATTGGTTTTTCAAGACGCCGACACGTGCCAGCTACACCAGTGACTAGCAGAGCCAGCTTCCTTAACGACTAGTGAATAGCCAGTTTTTATATCCGAGTTCCACGCTATTTAGCAACCACGGCCCCAATGGTAGCTGATCCCTGTGCCATTAATCTTTGGATATTTTTTTGGGTTTTGTTTAAATACCTTTTTTGTTAAAAAATCCTGCCACTTCCGGCCTACCTCACTGCGGTACGTCATTTTCACTCTCCCGTCGGCTCCTGGGATAGCACTGTCATCAATCCCAGGAGTCAACGGGCATCCTCTGCTTCTGGCAACACGTTATTTCAAAACCAGAAATGACGTGATGCCAGGCGGAGTTAGGCGCCGGTCTCTGCCATTTTATTTGTAAATTCACTAAAAAGTGTATACCGTTTTTAAACTGCACCTCTGAATGCAATTTGAATAAACATTTGCCAATTATTTTTACTGTATTGTGCGGGACGTGATGCTTTGCCCGACCACACTTGCCTTCTTTCTGGGTTGAATGATTGATTGGCAGGTTGCCATAACAATGGGGTGGGAACTTCCATTGACGCCACCATTGCTATGGCAACCAGCAATCAACACAGTGTGCCGCGATGTGTTCCGACTGTGAGGGCGTACGATCGCGAGGTGCATGCTGGATAATCATCTGCACCTAATCCCGAAAATAACTACTAGCGGCCTTCAGATGCCCACAGTCTCAAAGGACGCTGTCTACCTGGGGTGCAGTGAGCATTTCAGGATATCAAAGCCACATAAATGATTACAACTAAAAAAGTATACTATTTAGACGGTAATAATAAAGACAATCACGGGGTGATTTAAAAAAAAAAAAAAAACGACAAGACTGGCGCTCCACTTTAACCACTTCCTGTCCAGACACTTTCACCCCCTTCCTGTCCAGACACTTTCACCCCCTTCCTGTCCAGGCCAATTTTCAGCTTTCAGCGCTATCACACTTTGAATGACAATTGCGCGGTCATGCAACACTGTACTCATATGAATTTTTTAGCATTTTTTTTGAGACAGATAAAATTTTATTTTGGTGGTATTTATTCACCACTGGGATTTTTATTTTTTTTTGCTATATAAATGATGAAGTCCAAAAATTTGGAAAAAAAGTGTTTTTCTTTTAAAATTTTGCAAATAATCTTTATTCATAAATCTTGGCCACAATGTATTCAGTTATCTGTTTAGCAAAAAAAAAAAAAAAAAAAAAAAACCCAAATTAGTTTATAGCCAAAAATAATTATTAAAACTTTTTTTATTATTGTTTTTTTTTTTACATACTGTCACCCTAGCAGAGCAGTATCACCATGGTGACATTGTACTACTTGTAGGGGGTGATGAAGATATATATTTTTTTTTTTTTACACATTGCTTTTACACACATAAAGGCTGTAAAAGCAATAATTTCTCCTTCCCTCTGGCTGCATTCCTGCAGCCATTGAGAAATACTGTGTGAGCTGCGATTGGTCACAGCTTGTCACATGGTACAAGGCAGTTGTGAATGGCCTTGTACCATGTGACCCCTGTGATCATTCACATCTTGCTTACACCTATTCATGTGATCACTGATTGGCCAATCAGTGATCACATGATCGGGACCTCACACAGTGGTCCCGTTCGGCGGTGCCGCGCGTTCCCAGGGAGCGCGCACAGTCCAAAATGGCGAGCGCCGTTTATGAACAGCAACCCGCTCTTGCACTGCACCCCTGGGAAGTGGTTAAAGGAGTGGCGTCCCTTACAACCAACTAGTTACTGCACTAAATTTGAATGCAATGTATTTAAAATGCGCCGTTTGTTTTTTTAAAATGCATAGTGCGCATTTGAAACGCTGCAGTATAAAAGCAGCCTAACATGCTTGCATGAGATTTTAGTGATTGGGTTCACTAATGGTTAAAACCCAGAGGTAAACGCAATCAGCAACAAGACGGTCACATACCTATATGGCTTGTCAGAAGTATGAATTCTTATGTGATTGCGAACACCAACGTAAGTAGGACTGGTGTAGCTGCAGACGTCACACCGATATACCTTGGACATGCTGGATTTGTTACCTGCAGTTACAAAAAAAACGAGTCACTACATGAAGGGAGAGAACATTCCTCATCTTCCAGTGTTAGATTTATGTGCACAATAAACAATAAATGTTGCAGCTATTTTGTTAAAGCAAAAAACCTGAAACAGCTGCTAACATTTCTTTGTACTTACCATAAAAACCTTCTCTTGGGAGTCAATTGGGGAACACAGATTAACCTCCAGGTTATACTGCCGCCTACAGGAGGACAGGACGCTGGCAAACAAAAAATCCTACTACCAGAAAGCCTCTATTTTGTTGCAAAGCAGTACCAAGAGCATATTCAAAAACACAGAGGTGGAACCTGTGTCTCCAAATGGACTCCAAGTAAAAGGACTTTACAGTGAGTACAAAAATCCTATTTTTTTCTTTTCTTCATTTTATGCACACAGGAAGATTTATTATTATTATACAGGATTTATATTATTATTATTATACAGGATTTATATTATTATTATTATACAGGATTTATATTATTATTATTATACAGGATTTATATTATTATTATTATACAGGATTTATGGCGCCAACAGTTTGCTCAGCGCTTTACAAAATAAAGGGAGATAATACAGCAACAATACAGTTCAATACAAGAGGGATAGGAGGGCCCTGCTCCTTGGAAGACTTAACATTTGTTCAAAAGCAGTCCAATGGGGGTGTGAGCAATGCAACAAACACACACTGACAGGCCCAAGAAAAACAGGACTGGGGAGAGACTGCAGCTTAAATAGCCACCCAAACGTTCTTAGGCCAAACCTAGTCCTAGCATCAGATGAGGCTGAAAGGTCCACCTGGCAGAACTTGGATAACATGTGAACTGAGGACTAGGAAGCAGCCATGCCAATCTCAGAAATAGTTGCCCCATGCCAAAAAGTCCAAGAAGAATTCAACTTAATTACAACATGACCGGAAAGGGAAGACCCTGATCCTTGAGACCACAGGTTTAGGTGAGATGCTGCCTAAGCCACCTAGACATGGAGGAACGAGAAGCCAATGCAGCCTTTCAGGGTCCATCCGGCATGACAAAAAAGGGAATTAGTCCTGAAATAAGCAATGGATGAGAGAGAGACTCCCAAACCACAGCCAGAAATTGTAGTGAAAATTTCCCTTTGGTGAATTGGAGTCAGACAGAACGAAGGAAAAACTATGTCCTGGTTGAGCTGAAAAGCTGTAACTACTTTAGACAAAAAGGAAATCTTAAATCTCAAGACCACTTTGGCCCTATGAAAAACCAGATAGGGGTCCTCGATAGAAAAGGCAGCTAACTCAGAACATGTGCCTCATAGAGGTGATGGCTTCAAGAAGTACCACCTTGTGGGTTTGAGTAAAGTTTCTAAAACACAGAGAGAACATAATTCAGATCCAACTGAGTCATGAGGGAATGAATGGGGGAGGTGCACTGGTCTAGACCCAGCAGTAGGAAGGAAAGGGTTTGTCCCTTGTTGAAACTCCTGGGGTGAAAGCCCCGAGACTTACACCAAGTGAAGTGTGCCTTCCATGTCCGAATATAGACCTGGCAGGAAAAACTTCCTAGTTTTCAGCATCTTATGAATCACAGACTCAGACGCCTCTGTCCGTGGCCTCATTAGGCCATGCCATTAAAGCCAGTGGCCATGAATCAGGATAGTTCTTGGGACAGAAGATCCTGAAGGGTCTTCCAGATGTCTTACCACATCCACCAAGTATAGGCTGGAGCAATGAAGACCACCAGAATGCCCACCATTTCAATCCTGCAAAGTAAATGAGGAAGTTTCAGGGGAAAAAAAAAAAAAAAGGGAGGCACAGATCAGGGAGTACTAATCCTATAAAGCCACCAGCATATCCACTGCTTCTGCTAGAGGATCCCTGAACCTGGAAAAGAACATGACTAGTTTATTGTTGAACCTGGAGGCCAGAAGGTCCACATCTGATGTCCCCACACATGCAACACAGGTCAAGCTGGCAGCTGAGGAAATCTGCCTGCTAATTTTCTATGTCTGGAATGCGATATAGTTTGGGTTGGATCCAATCTACCACAGCAAAACTTCTGGTGCCTTCTGATGATTGATGCACACCACTGCAGTGGCGTTGTCTAGCTGAACCCGAATAGAACGACCCTCAAGTAGGATAGTCCAACACTGTGAACACAGCCAAATTGCTGGATATTGATCTGCAGTAGAGACTCCAACCGCATGAGAAAACTGCTCGTTTTGTCCAGAGGTTTAGTGGAAAAGCTATACTTACCCCATCCTCCAATCCTCCGTAAAACCGTGCTCCCCCACGTCCAGCCGTGGACTGTTTCTGCTATCCTCAAGCCCGAAGCCAGTCCATGGGCATGATGACATCAGGAACATTCCCATTCACAAGACCACTAGCGCGCGGGGGTGGGGGGGGTGGGGGGGAAGAAGCGTCAGGGACCGGTCTTGCGCTTCGAGGATCAGCGGATTCCATAAGTATATCTTTCCTGTTCTCACCCCTAAACAAACACTAGCAGCTAGCCCATGCAGTGAGGGCACGGCCCCACTGCATGGTTCAAAACACATTTCTGCCCATATTTCTGCTTTAACCACTTGCCTACCAGGCACTTATACCCCCTTCCTTACCAGGAAAATTTTCAGCTTTCAGCGCTGCCGCACTTTGATTGACAATTGCGCGGTCATGCAACATTGTACCCATATGAAATTTTGATCATTTTTTCCTCACAAATAGAGCTTTCTTTTGGTGGTATTTAATCGCCACTGGGCGCTTTACTTTTTGCGTTATAAATAAAAAAAGTGCAAAAAATTTGAAAAAAAAAAAAGTTTCTTTGTTTCTATTATAAAATTTTTCAAACAGGTAATTTTTCTCCTTCACTGATGTGCGTTGATGAGGCAGCACTGATGGGCACTGATAGGCGGCACTGATGGGCACTGATAGGCGGCACTGATGGGCACTGATAGGCAGCACTAAAGGGCACTGATAGGCAGCACTAATGAGGTGGCATGGATAGGCGGCACTGATAGACAGCATTAATGAGGTGTCACGGATGGCGGCACTAATATGCGGCACTGATAGGTGACACTGATGATGGGTACTGATAGACGGCACTGACTGGCATCACTGCTGGGCACTGACTGGCGGCACTGACTGGCACAACCGCTGGGCACTGACTGGTGGCACTGACTGGCAGCACTGCTGGGCTGCACTGGTGGGTGGCACTGGTGGGTGGGCACAGGTGGGTGGCACTGGTGGGTGGCACTTCTGGGCACAGGTGTGTGACACTGCAGAGTGGCACAGGTGGGTGCACTGCTGGACACAGGTGGGCGGAGCTAGTGGGCGCACTGCTGGGCACAGCTGGGCGGAACTTGCGGGTGGCACTGCTGGGCACCGATCATCAGGGCACTGATCATCAGCGCCCTGATGATCGGTGCCGATCCCCGCTCTGACAACTGCCGGTTCACGGCAGTACTTTCCTCACGATCGGACAGCGTTAGGAAAGTGCAGCCGAGAATCGGCACTTGCATTTTCCTCTGATCAGCGTGTCATTGGACACCGCTGATCACGTGGTAAAAGGCCGCTGTGATTGGCCTTTTACCACATCACGTGATCAGCTGTGTCCGTAGGACACAGCGATCACGGAGAACGCCGGGTGCGCGCCCCAGCGCTTTCTGGGAGGAGGTCATATGACGTCCACTCAGAACTGGCCGGCTGCAGTGCAGCCGTCATTCGGCTATCTGCAGTCGGCAACTAGTTAAAGAATTCTAAATCTGCACAGTTGGCTGTATAGTCAGGAAGGTAAAACCGCTGACACTGTATTACTCAAAACTATGTATTTTGCCCACAAATCACTGTTTTAGAAGCTGTGATGTCATCATTCTGCTCTGAAAGCTTCTTAGTCCCCAGGGTTTGAGAGGAGGTGTCTCAGGCGCAGCGATGTCACTTCCTATTAGAGCTCGTCGACGCTCACTGCGACGACACATCCCAGCATGCCCTGGGATATAGAGTCTGTGTGGGCAGGACCGTGAGCAAGTGTGCAACAAATGTAAAGTATGCTACACAGAGGCTTCGGACTCCGCCCACCAGCCCACCTCTCCCCCATCTCTTTATGTCCGTACATTGAACATTGTTTCCCCAGAGTGCAATATGGGTAGCGAATGTGATAACGATCGCTTTCTCTTTGCCGTGCACATCGTGGTCTGCTAGTGAAGTGTCTGGTCATAGGAAGAGGGACAAAACCAGGAGTGCAGATCGTCCCCCGTGACCTTTTTTGTCTTGGTGTCAGAGGTGAACCAGGCTACAGAGAGAAATGGCACTCAGTGCTCTGGATTGAGACAAGTACACACTATAGAGGGATATGCTTTGTTCATATTTCAAGTCTCAAGTTTACAACCACTTTAAAGATGAACCAGATAATTTTATTATAGCTTCAGTACAATTTGGATTTACAGTGGTAATATTGTCTGTATGGATAATAAAACTCCTCTGCTTAATAATTCAGTTAACATACCACCTTCCAGGGAATATTGCTCTTCTGTCTCCTCTGTACAGAGCGGTGTGTCGTCACTGGCAGTAGATCCGGAGTCTAACAGTTTCCGGTGCTCCCTCTCATGTGTCCTCAACTGGCTCTGTATAAAAGGTTACATTTAATTAATATATATAAATAAAAAAAAAAAAAGAAAACATTCTTTGGGTTCCCAAGGTTGTCATCATAATCATAGTGGACAAGGATATATAACTGTACCATGTTGACTGTCCCTAGGAAACGCAAGGCTCATCAACTACTTGGCCTCCAGGCCTTTTCTGGCACTTTTGGTTTACGTATAAAAAAAAAAAAAAAAAATTCAGTCTTTTCTACAAAAAAAATTCTTAGAACCACAAACATATATTTTTTGAAAAGCAGAGGCCCCTGGAGAATAAATTGGTGGGTTTTGCGATTTTTTAGGTCACGCCATATTTATGCAGTGGTTTTTCAAAACCAATTTTGTGGCAAAAGTACACTTTTTAATTTTAGTGCAAAAAAAAAAAAAAACCAACAAAAAAAAAAAAAACACACCCACAATACATAACACATCGATACCTCACATGTGGAATGATCGTTGTTTGCATACATAACCAACGCATTTCATCTATGCACGCAAGCATGGGGGGTAGGGGTGGGGCTCACTTCAATTCTTTTTTTTCTTTTTATGCACTGTTGCTTTAACCACCTCATTACAAGACACTTTTACCCCCTTCCTGCCCAGACCAATTTCCAGCTATCAGCGCTCTCACACTTTGAATGATAATTAATTACATCACCGATCTTGTCTCTAAATATCACCCAAACCGCACTCTCCGCTCCTCGAAAGACCTCCTACTCTCTAGCTCCCTTGTTTCCTCCTCCCATGCTTGTCTCCAGGACTTCTCCAGAGCTTCCCCCATCCTCTGGAACTCTCTACCCCAATTTATCAGACTATCGCCTACTCTGCTCACTATTAGGCGATCTCTGAAAACCTCTGTTCAGGGAAGCCTATCCTGCCCTCAGCTAATACTGGAATCTTCTAACCTTCCAACCAGTCCATTCCCCACAGGTACTATCTTTTGTACTACTAGCCCCTCCCTCTTAGATTGTAAGCTCCCAGGATCAGGTCCCTCCTAACCCTCTTGTATTGAACTGTATTGTTGCTGTATTGTCTCCCGTTATATTGTAAAGTGCTGAGAAAACTGTTGGCGCCATAAATCCTGTATAATAATAATAATTACTCAGCCGTGCAACACTGTACCCATATGACATTTTTTGACATTGACGATTTCATTCAGGTAAATGCTTGCTTATAGCAAAGTAATTCTTTGCTATAAGCAAATTGTGTTAAAAAAAATAATAAATAAATAAAAATACTGATCACTTCCCCAAAGTAGTACAATGTTACTATATCGTAACATTGTACTACTTTGGTCATAGTAAAATATGAAAAAAAAATCTTAAAAAAAAATAAAAAAAATGTAATAAAAAATTAAAAATAATAAAAAAATAAAAACAAATTAAAAAATATATATATATATATATATATATTTTTTCATACTGTCACCAGTCAGTGTCCCTGTTCACCGCTATGCCAGTTATATGATGACGCTGTACTGCACTGGTGACAGTATGTAAAAAAAAAATTGTGAAAATAATTTTTTCATTTTCCGAAAAATTATGACAAAAAAAAAACAACTTCAAAAAACTCGCCATGCCTCTTATGAAGTACGTCGGACTGTCTACTCTGCAAAAAGGGGTCATTTGTGGGATATCTGTACTGTCCTGACATTTGGGGGATATCTGTACTATTCTGACATTTGGGGGATATCTGTCCTGTCCTGACATTTGGGGATATCTGTACTATTCTGACATTTGGGGGATATCTGTCCTGTCCTGACATTTGGGGATATCTGTACCGTCCTGACATTTGGGGGATATCTGTACTGTCCTGACATTTGGGGGATATCTGTACTGTCCTGACATTTGGGGGATATCTGTACTGTCCTGACATTTGGGGGATATCTGTACTGTCCTGACATTGGGGGATATCTGTACTGTCCTGACATTTGGGGGATATCTGTACTGTCCTGACATTTGGGGGATATCTGTACTGTCCTGACATTTGGGGGATATCTGTACTGTCCTGACATTTGGGGGATATCTGTACTGTCCTGACATTTGGGGGATATCTGTACTGTCCTGACATTTGGGGGATATCTGTACTATTCTGACATTTGGGGGGATATCTGTACTGTTCTGACATTTGGGGGATATCTGTACTGTTCTGACATTTGGGGGATATCTGTACTGTTCTGACATTTGGGGGATATCTGTACTGTTCTGACATTCTTGGACCTCAAGAAATTAGATTGGCTGTCAGTACTTCAGGATTGATCAATATTCAGATCTATACCATAGTTTGTGAACTCTATAACTTTCCAACAAACTAAATAATACATCCTAATTTGGGTTATTTTCACCAAAGACATGTAGCAGAATACATCTCGGCCTAAATTTATGAAGAACAATTATTTATTTGTAAACTTTTATAACAGAAACAAAGAATGTTTTTTCAAAATTTTTGGTCTTTTTTTGTTAATTTAGCAAAAAATAAAAACCCCAGCGGTGATTAAATACCACCAAAAGAAAGCTCTAGTTGTGTGAAGAAAATGATAAAATTTTAGTTTGGGTACAATGTTGTATGACCGCGCAATTGTCATTCAAAGTGTGAGAGCGCTGAAACCTGAAAACTGTACTGGGCAGGAAGGTGTAAAATTGCCCGGTATTGAAACGGTTAAAGAGAAGTCCTGGAGGCGAGCATGGGAGGAGATGACACAGGAACTAGACAGCAGGAGGTCATGGGAGGATGGAAGAGAGCGGTTTGGTTGATAGTTTGAGACCAGGTTGGTGATGTAGCTGGGGGCTATTGTGGCTATTGTGGGGGAGTTGTGGATGGCTATTTAGAATTTTATTCATTTGGCGAGTGGCAGCCAGTGGAAGGATTGGCAGAGAGGGGTGGAGGACACTGAATGGAGGTCAGTGGAGGGATTGGCAGAGAGGGGTGGAGGACACTGAATGGAGGTCAGTGGAGGGATTGGCAGAGTAGTAAGCAAGATGTCACTTCTGACATCATTGCTTACTACCTGTGAAATCTGTGAATGATCACAGAGGTCACATGGTACAAGGCTATTCACAGTATTTCTCAATGACTGCAGGAATGCAGTCAGAGAGAAGAAGAAATTAATGCTTGTACAGCCTTTTTGGGTGTAAAAGCAATCAGTGTTAAAAAAAAAAAAAAAAAACCTTCATCACCCCCTCACCATGGTGACACTGTACTGCTAGGGTGACGGTATGTAAAAAAAAATTAAAATGTAAAAAAAAGGTTTATAAATGACAATTTTTGGTTATAAACTAATTTGGGTTATTTTTTTTTTGCTAAAAATTGAATAAATTTTGGCCAAGATTTATGATGAAATATTATTTATTTGCAAAATTTTATAAGAAAAACACTTTTTTTTCAAAATATTTGGACATTTTCATTTACATAGCAAAAAAAAATAAAAATCTCAGCGGTGAATAAATACGCCAAAATAAAGCTTTATCTGTCTCAAGAAAAATTCCTATGGGTACAGTGTTGCATGACCGCGCAATTGTCATTCAAAGTGTGATAGCGCTGAAAGCTGAAAATTGGCCTGGACAGGAAGGGGGGGGGGGGGGGGGGGAGTGTCCGGACTGGAAGGGGGGGGGGGGGGGAGTGTCCGGACTGGAAGGGGGGGGGGGGGGGAGTGTCCGGACTGGAAGGGGGGGGGGGAGTGTCCGGACTGGAAGGGGGGGGGGGGGGAGTGTCCAGACTGGAAGGGGGGGGGGGAGTGTCCAGACTGGAAGGGGGGGGGGGAGTGTCCAGACTGGAAGGGGGGGGGGGGGGGGGGGGGAGTGTCCGGACTGGAAGGGGGGGGGGGGAAAGTGTCCGGACTGGAAGGGGGGGGGGGAAAGTGTCCGGACTGGAAGGGGGGGGGGGGGGGAAGTGTCCGGACTGGAAGGGGGGGGGGGGGGGAAAGTGTCCGGACTGGAAGGGGGGGGGGGGGGAAAGTGTCCGGACTGGAAGGGGGGGGGGGGGGGAAAGTGTCCGGACTGGAAGGGGGGGGGGGGGAAAGTGTCCGGACTGGAAGGGGGGGGGGGGGGGGAAAGTGTCCGGACTGGAAGGGGGGGGGGGGGGGGGAGTGTCCGGACTGGAAGGGGGGGGGGGGGGGAGTGTCCGGACTGGAAGGGGGGGGGGGGGGAGTGTCCGGACTGGAAGGGGGGGGGGGGGAGTGTCCGGACTGGAAGGGGGGGGGGGGGGGGAGTGTCCGGACTGGAAGGGGGGGGGGGAAAGTGTCCGGACTGGAAGAAGGGGGGGAAAGTGTCCGGACTGGAAGGGGGGGGGGAAAGTGTCCAGGCTGGAAGGGGGGGGGGGGGGAAGTGTACAGGCTGGAAAGGGGGGGGGAAGTGTCCAGGCTGGAAAGGGGGGGGGGAAGTGTCCAGGCTGGAAAGGGGGGGGGGAAGTGTCCAGGCTGGAAAGGGGGGGGGGAAGTGTCCAGGCTGGAAAGGGGGGGGGGGGAAGTGTCCAGGCTGGAAAGGGGGGGGGGGGGGAAGTGTCCAGGCTGGAAAGGGGGGGGGGGGGAAGTGTCCAGGCTGGAAAGGGGGGGGGGAAGTGTCCAGGCTGAAAGGGGGGGGGGGAAGTGTCCAGGCTGAAAGGGGGGGGGGAAGTGTCCAGGCTGGAAAGGGGGGGGGGAAGTGTCCAGGCTGGAAAGGGGGGGGGGAAGTGTCCAGGCTGGAAAGGGGGGGGGGAAGTGTCCAGGCTGGAAAGGGGGGGGGGGAAGTGTCCAGGCTGGAAAGGGGGGGGGAAGTGTCCAGGCTGGAAAGGGGGGGGGAAGTGTCCAGGCTGGAAAGGGGGGGGGAAGTGTCCAGGCTGGAAAGGGGGGGGGAAGTGTCCAGGCTGGAAAGGGGGGGGGAAGTGTCCAGGCTGGAAAGGGGGGGGGGGGGAAGTGTCCAGGCTGGAAAGGGGGAAGGGGAAGTGTCCAGGCTGGAAGGGGGGGGGGGGGGGGGGGAAGTGTCCAGGCTGGAAGGGGGGGGGGAAGTGTCCAGGCTGGAAGGGGGGGGGGGGGGGAAGTGTCCAGGCTGGAAGGGGGGGGGGGGGAAGTGTCCAGGCTGGAAGGGGGGGGGGGGGGGAAGTGTCCAGGCTGGAAGGGGGGGGGGGAGTGTCTAGGCTGGAAGGGGGGGGGGGGGGGGGGAGTGTCCGGGCATGAAGTGATTAAGTGGTTCATACAGTTTTGGGTATTTGTATCATTTTAGGAGTTGTTCTAGAGTACAGCGCCTGCTTTTTTTCCCCATTTAATATCATTCCATACTTTAACACCACAGAAGGAGTGGTCACCACAAAGATACCTACCTTGTAATAAAAGGATTCGTTGCAATGCTTGCACTCGTATTTGATTGCCTTGCAATGGTTGATCATGTGGTTCTCCAGGTCGCCGCTGTTTTCTGCTATGTGGTCACATATGGGGCACTGGTAGGGCTGTCTCTGCCGATGAACACGCAAGTGCTGCTTAATGTAACCTTTATTGTCACTGGTGTAATGGCACAGGCGGCATCGGTAAGGGCGTTCAGCGCGAGGTAAGTACTCCACGAGGCTATTGCCAGAGCCAAGGTCGCTGGCGTTCTCGCTCTGGGCATTGTCCTGTAATTCTTTCAGAATGTCATCATCTGTGGCATTCTGATCAGTCCTTTCTCTTAGCTTCTCAATCACTTTCAGTAAAGATGTGCTTATCCCTGTTTTCATTGGGACCTGAGTCAGTTCACTTTTCTGGTTAAGAGCATTTAGTTCCTCAGGGACCTTGGAGGATTCCACCTTGGGACAAGTGCCGTGGGTCTTGTCACTGTCTCGCTGCCCGGTGTCTGGATCAATGGAATCTGGATCATGGATAAGCCGTAGGCTGGATTTGGGACATTCCACTAATTGGATAGGCATGGTCACTAGTGCCTCAGCAGCCAATGAGTGAAGCCTCAAACACTCTGAGTTGGTCCTCCTTCGTACTGGAGGTGAATTCTCATCAGTTACTGAGCTGTTCTTCCCAGGGTTACTCCACCCAATAATAATTTCTTCGCTTTCTACCACGTTTTCAAGTTCAACAGACGCACCAAGGTGGGAATCGAGTTTCTTTTTGACTTCAGCGTCTGCGTTTAACAGAAAAGGTTTCTGGGAACCGTTTTCCTCGGCACTGGGCAAGCGTTCTACGATCACATTCACGTGTCCCTTTGTGTTTTGGCTACAGCTGATTATTTTCTGAGCGGAGGAGAGCAGGCTCTCTCTAAGCAAGCTATCTTGATCGGTCTCTGGTGTGGCATCGTCGACTACCACTACTTCTGTCAAGGGAGCTGAAGTGGCCGATTGGCTCAGCGTTTCCGTCTCTTTTACTGGAACGTCTTTTGGCACCACGCTTTGTTCCTGAGCGCCGGAGCTCTGCCCGTGCAGTTTGAGGTCAGCATTTTCAGATAGCACTGACTCGCTTCCTTGCGGCGTGTGTGCAACTGTGGAATCCGGTAAGCTGGCGGACTCGTTCTCTTCCTCAAATATAGGGTAGGAGCAGTCGACCTCCCCAGCGTGCTTCCATGCGTGAGTTTTCAGCATCCGCTGTTGGCCGCAGGTATACCGACAGATCAGGCAGCGGTAAAGCCCGTAAGCTTCATAGGCGTACCATTTTTTTCTCGCTGGCTCGAGGGCTTTTGGACTGAGTGGCTTGTCTTCTTGTGGCTGGTCTTTACCCTGCGAAGGTGCGCTGACCTCCGTTTCACAGTGCATTTTAATATGAGCCTCCAGCTCACTGTGGGATTTAAAAGTCATGTGGCACTCTGAGCACATTAAGATGATCTCGTTCTGCTGTCCGTGATTTTTCACATGGGCTGTGAGCGTATCAAAAGAAGGAGAGACGAACTTGCAAAGGCTGCACTGGTAGAACATGACTTTCCTGCCGCTCGGTGACGGGCTCTCTATTCTATTGGTTGTAGTCTCTTTGACCCTTTTGGAGGTGACTTCACTTAGGTCAGCCATCTTGGACACTGGCTGCATCTCTGCCTCTTCTACCGGGTAGGAACGTTTCTTAACTTCGAGAGACCTAGCGGTCTCCCCACCCTTTACCATGGCAGTCAGCTTCTGGATCACGCTAATCAAAGGGTCATTACACTTCTGTTTCATCTCTGGTTTGGTACTGATCTTTGCATCTGGAGTCACCCGATCGTCTGAGCTAGAATCCACTTTTGGCATCTGAATCCCACTTTCCTTATCTTCCATCACACCTAAAAAGCAAATGAAAAAAAAAAGAAGAAAAGTTGTAATTTACTGAAGAGGGCAAGACCAGTATACAATCTTTACAGACACCTGATTAGGTTTTCTTCTGAATGAGGAGAGGAAATTTCCTGCTCCCTTCAGCCTTTACAACCGCTTTAACTTGGAGCTGAAGCATCTGAAGTGTCCTAAATGGCTAAACAGAAAAATTGTTCCAAGGTGCTGGCAGGTTGTTGTGTCCAATAGGTTTGAAAAATGCATTATATACTTACCTTAATCAAAAGGACCTTTTTTTTTTTTAATCAAACAAGCATCTATTCCCTAAATGGCATAATATTTTCAATTCTTCTTGTCGTGAATAGACCAGAATAAAGTAATACACAGGACTTAAAGCCCAACTTTGGGCAGATAATTATTCTTGCTCTGCCTGCATTGCAAAAGTTATTAGCTCATTTTGTTTAGGGGACAGGAGAATCCATGTTACTTACCCGATCCTCAACTGGAGGAACTCCCCCACGATTCTGCAGTGGACTGTTCCTCAGCATCTTCACGTCCAGAGCAGGGCTATGGACCCTCCTCTAGTGCTGATGACATCAAAACTCTAGGCTAGCTTTTTTCAACCAGGGTGCCTTCTGGGTTCTTCAGAGGTTCCATGGCCAAATGCCTAAAAAATTCCCTACACTGCCCAAAAAATGCCCGCAGGCCAGATAGTGGATCAAGCCTCCCTTTTTGATACACAAAGCCACAGGCTTTTATTGTGTTGATAAGGAGCACATCCGTCAGGTGCCCTTTTCTGTCAGCATGTCAGAACGAGGTTATGTTAACTAAATGAGCGCGCGAAATTGAGGGTGCCTAGAGAATTGAACTGGTGCAGCAACTGAAAAAATAAAAAAAAAATTAAAAATGGAGGCGGCACACTGGTCTAGACCAGGGTCTCCAAACCGTGGCCTGCAGGCCAAATGTGATCCTTTGCCTGCCTTTATTAGGCCCTTGGAGCACCATACATTCTTCCACTGATACAAGGCACTATGCCTTCCACTGACACCAAAGATGGGGCAGTATTCCTCCCACTGACACCAACAGTGGGGTACTATTCCTCCCACTGACACCAACGATGGGGTACTATTCCTCCCACTGACACCAACGATGGGGCACTATTCCTCCCACTGACACCAACGATGGGGCACTATTCCTCTCACTGATACCAATGATGGGGCACTATTCCTCCCACTGATACCAATGACGGGGCACTATTCCTCCCACTGACACCAATGACGGGGCACTATTCCTCCCACTGACACCAATGATGGGGCACTGCTCCTCCCACTGATACCAATGATGGGGCACTGCTCCTCCCACTGACACCAATGATGGGGCACTGCTCCTCCCACTGACACCAATGATGGGGCACTATTCCTCCCACTGACGCCAATGATGGGGCACTATTCCTCCCACTGACGCCAATGATGGGGCACTATTCCTCCCACTGACGCCAATGATGGGGCACTATTCCTCCCACTGACGCCAATGATGGGGCACTATTCCTCCCACTGACACCAATGATGGGGCACTATTCCTCCCACTGACACCAATGATGGGGCACTATTCCTCCCACTGACCCCAATGATGGGGCACTATTCCTCCCACTGACCCCAATGATGGGGCACTATTCCTCCCACTGACACCAATGATGGGGCACTATTCCTCCCACTGATACCAATGATGGGGCACTATTCCTCCCACTGACACCAATGATGGGGCACTATTCCTCCCACTGACACCAATGATGGGACACTATTCCTCCCACTGATACCAATGATGGGGCACTATTCCTCCCACTGACACAAGCAATGGCGCACTATTCCTCCCAAAGAAACCAGCAATGGGGCCCTATTCCTCCCACTGACACCAGCAATGGGGCCCTATTCGTCCCACTAACACCAGCAATGGGGCCCTATTCGTCCCACTAACACCAGCAATGGGGCCCTATTCCTCCCACTGACACCAATGATGCAATTTCTTTACTCCCACTGACCACCAAGCCTATGGCATGGTGTACTCCTACTGATGCCAGAGCATTTTATATTCCAACTAGCAACAGTCCAGCCCCCCTAAAGTTTGAAGGGAAGTAAATTCTTGCACCCCTGCACTCTGGCAGTCTAGAAAAGGAGACCCCTTGTTCTAGACTGATAAGAGCGCAGGGGTGCAAGAAGCTGTGGGTAGGAGCAAAGGATCAAGTAAGTATATCTCCTTTTCTTGTTCCTAGACATAAACAAGCAAATAACCCTTGCAGTGCAGGCACAGCCCCAGTGCAAGGGATCTTTTTTTTTTTTTTTTTTTATTTGCCTGGAGTTGGGTTTTAATACATGCCCTGCAGGCTCACATACAGGCCAGCTTTGGGATTACATAATACAGGTGGCCTCCCGACAGTGAGACTTGTACAGAGGCAGTGCTTCCCAGCTAGGTTAAAGTGGTTGTAAACCCTTGCATATACCCAGTGAGGTGACTGGCCTCAGGTGATACACAGGGATTAAATATATCCTCCTACATACTCTGAACAGATGTAGTGATGAGACGACTGCAAATAAACAGGTAAAAAGTCCAGGATTTATAAAGCTTACCTGAGCTTTCAGAAATCAGGGGGTGGGGAGCTGAAGTTACACACTGCAGAGTTCAGTGAAAGCTGATGGAAGGGAAGGGTAGGGAAGAGTAGGGTAGGGAAGGGTAGGGAAGAGTAAGGTAGGGAAAGGAAAGGGTAGGGAAAGGAAAGGGTAGGGAAAGGAAAGGGTAGGGAAAGGAAAGGGTAGGGAAAGGAAAGGGTAGGGAAAGGAAAGGGTAGGGAAAGGAAAGGGTAGGGAAAGGAAAGGGTAGGGAAAGGAAAGGGTAGGGAAAGGAAAGGGTAGGGAAAGGAAAGGGTAGGGAAAGGAAAGGGTAGGGAAAGGAAAGGGTAGGGAAAGGAAAGGGTAGGGAAAGGAAAGGGTAGGGAAAGGAAAGGGTAGGGAAAGGAAAGGGTAGGGAAAGGAAAGGGTAGGGAAAGGAAGGGTAGGGAAGGGTAGGGTAGGGAAGAGTAGGGTAGGGAAGAGTAGGGTAGGGAAGAGTAGGGTAGGGAAGAGTAGGGTAGGGAAGAGTAGGGTAGGGAAGAGTAGGGTAGGGAAGAGTAGGGTAGGGAAGGGTAGGGAAGAGTAGGGTAGGGAAGGGAAAGGAAGGGAAGGGAAAGGTAGGGAAGGGTAGGATAGGGTAGGGAAGAGTAGGGAAGGGAAGGAAAGGGTAGGGAAGGAAAGGGTAGGGAAGGAAAGGGTAGGGAAGGAAAGGGTAGGGAAGGAAAGGGTAGGGAAGGAAAGGGTAGGGAAGGAAAGGGTAGGGAAGGAAAGGGTAGGGAAGGGTAGGGAAAGGAAGGGAAGGGTAGGGAAGGGTAGGGAAAGGAAGGGTAGGGTAGGGAAGGGTAGGGAAGGGAAGGGTAGGGTAGGGAAGGGTAGGGTAGGGAAGGGTAGGGTAGGGAAGGGTAGGGTAGGGAAGGGTAGGGTAGGGAAGGGTAGGATAGGGTAGGATAGGGTAGGGATAGAGTAGGGTAGGGTAGGGAAGGAGGGAAGGGTAGGGAAAGGAAGGGAAGGGTAGGGAAAGGAAGGGAAGGGTAGGGAAAGGAAGGGAAGGGTAGGGAAAGGAAGGGAAGGGTAGGGAAAGGAAGGGAAGGGTAGGGAAAGGAAGGGAAGGGTAGGGAAAGGTAGGGTAGGATAGGGTAGGATAGGGTAGGGAAGGGTAGGGTAGGATAGGGTAGGGAAGGGTAGGGAAGAGTAGGGTAGGGAAGGGAAGGGTAGGGAAGGGTAGGGAAAGGTAGGGAAGGGACACCCCTCCCCCATCCCACCCAGCACACAGGGACGGAGCTGAGGATGTCAATCACAGGCTATGTGCTGGAGCTCCCTCCCGTCACCTTTCTCTATTGGTGTCAGGAAACTTGTCAGAAGTGACTTATGCAGCAAGCGGAGGAAGGAGACAGCAGACAAAAATTACACTTAGTGCTCTGGATTGAAACGAGTACATACTTTAGAGGGAAATGCTTTGTTCATATTTCATGTCTGAGGGTTACAACCACTTTATCTCAATCTATTCAGCCAGGATGCAGCATTCTCTGAATCAGACGGCCGGTTCTTGTGGATATATATTCCCTACAGCATGAACTTTTTTTTTTTTTATGGCTTACTTAAATGATTTACTTAACTGAGCAGAAAAGAAAACAAACAGCATAAGAGAGCCACTTTGTAGGCTACAGGTCAGCGAATCTGTCAGGTACAGTTCCTCCAGCACGTGGTTCGTGGTTCTGGAATGCAGTCACAGATCAGTGGTTCACGTGAGAACAAAACACAAAGTAAACTTTGGAAGAAAGACGTGACCTATACATGTAGTTGCCATTCAACAAATACTGTGACAGACGGGGTGCTCTGGGCAAACAAGAATATTTTGTATTTACACCACTCAGGGAACACAGCCAGCCTGCAGAGAGGATCTAAGAATGAACCTGGCATGCACCACCCATAAGGCTAGGTTCATATCTGTGCGGGTGGTGCCGCTGTGAATCCGCAATAAAAATCCGTGCAACTGCACCACCCACACAGAAGAACGCAGACCCGCGGGCAGGTGCTATTAGTTCTAATGGCACACCGCCCACACTGGAAATCACAACCACACTGGGAACCGAGGTTCCCACACGGGCTGCGTTTTCAGAAGTGCAGGGACTTCTTCCCTGAGTGTCTCGGGGCACAGGAGTCTATTCAAATGAATGGGCTCTTGGACCGCAGGAACGCGGATATGTGAACCAGGGGTAAGACAACCTGAGCTGCCAACGAGCAGCCATGTTATGTGGAGGGAGGGGGTCAAATACTCCCAACACGCTTGGAAGCGGAAGTTCTCCTCCCCCCGCAGTCTTCTGGGCCACATGACAGGTCCCAAAAGACTGCGGGACCATTCACAATGTGCAGCGGGCACCTGGCTGTGAAGCCGCAAGCTGTCACAGCCGGGTGCCCACACAGTTAAAGCGGAGTTCCACTCTCCTGTCAAAAAATAAAAGTCAGCAGCTACAAAAACTGTAGCTGCTGACTTTTAAAAAACAGCCACTTACCTGTCCCTCAGTCCTGTGGTGTGTCGCCCCCGCAGCTCGTTTCACCGGCCGTCCTGTATTCCAGGAGACCGGCATCTTCAGTGTGGGCACCCGGCTGTGACAGCTTGGGGCTTCAAAGCCAGGTACCCACTGCGCATGCGCAAGTAGCTCTGCGCTTCATGAATGGTCCTGTTGTCTTCCGGGACCTGCCACGTTTCCCAAAAGACTACGGGGAGGAAAGGGGGGGAGGTCACCTTCCGTTTGCGATCGTCTAGGCGATTGGACCGGAAGTGGGAGCGGGTACCTGTCAAATTCCAATCCTTAATGGGGAGCTGTCCTTAAAGTGGAACTTCCCCTTTTGGGTGGCACTGCGCTTTAAGATGCCGGGGACAGAGGACAAGCGGGTGAACCTGGCTAGGATGGTCCCCTATGTGATAGCAACAAAATCATAAGTTAAAAATAAAAAAAATTAAAAACATACACGAAAAGTAGAAAAAAAAAAAATACAAAAAAAAAATTGGAGCCTCCCCACCTCCACATACTCAGACATTTCGGTTTTGGTTTGGTTTTCGGCCACATGCATTCTGAATTTTCGGTATCGGTTTCAGCAGCAGAATTTTCATTTCAGTGCACCACTATCTGAAATGATTTATCTTTGTCTCATTTTTTTACATCACAGAAACCTGACATTTTAACAGGGGTGTGTAGACTTTTTATATCCACTGTATGTGCAGAAGACCCCGTGCATTTCTGTTCTTTGTATTGGCCGTTCAGCACCACTGAAGCAGAAGCAATGCCGCTGGATCTGTTCCTACTCTTAAAGCGGAGTTCCACCCAAAAGGGGAAGTTCCGCTTTAAGGACTGCTCCCCCGCACCCCATTAAGGATTGGCACTTTTGGGGGGTGGGTACCCGAATTTGACAGGTACCCGCTACCACTTCCAGTCCGATTGCCTAGGCCAGGGGTAGGCAACCTGCGGCTCTCTAGCTGTCGTGGAACTACATTTCCCATGAGGCATTGCAACATTACAAAACTGACAGTTACAGCTATGACTTGCAGAGGCATGATGGAACTTGTAGTCCTGCAACAGCTGGAGAGCTGCAGGTTGCCTACCCCTGGCCTAGGCAATTGGAAGTGGAAGGTGTCCTCCCTCCCTGTAGTCTTTTGGGACACGTGACAGCTACAGGACCATTCATGAAGTGCAGCGCTTCCCATTAAGGATTGGCACCCTTGACAGGTACCCGCTCCCACTTCCAATCCAATCGCCCCTAGGCGATCGGAAAGGGAAGGTGTCCTCCCTCCCTTTAGTCTTGTGGGACATGTGACAGGTCCCAGACTACAGGACCATTCATGAAGCGCAGCGCAACCCCCGCAAGCGCAGTGGGTACCCGGCTGTGAAGCCGCAAGCTGTCACAGCCGGGTGCCCACACTGAAGATGCCGGCCTCCTGGAATACAGGACGGCCGGTGAAATGGGCTGCAGGGGACACACCACGGGACCGAGGGACAGGTAAGTGGATGTTTTTTTTAAAAGTCAGCATCTAGTTTTTGTAGCTGCTGACTTTTATTTTGTGGCAGGGTGAGTGGAACTCCGCTTTAAATAATGGGGAACTGGAAAGAAACTTATTAAGAAAGTTGTTCCTCTTTTCCTGGCTGTAATAACCACAGTGCAGCAACCGCCACCAATTCTGTGGTATGTGAGGTTGGCTGGAGGTCAGGCCTAGGCTGCTTATCACCTCCTGGAATGTTAATTCCATAAAAGGCTGCACAGCTGTACTGGCGATTACAGGGAGCGGCGCCTCCTGGGGCTCGCTCTGGTAATGGACACCCAGCTCTGATTTAGGAGAATTCTTCTGAGGAAGTCATAGCAACATTTTACACAGTCCCCAGTCACTGGGCTGCTATGGGGGAAAGCTTTGCAGGCACTTCTGTGCTCCTTGTTGCAGCTGTGGGACAACAACTGGTTTTAAAACCCAATTGGACATTTCGTTTAAACCGGTATTAATCCCAAAAGCAAACAGTTATTCTATTCAAACTCGCCAATTCATAGATGTAGTGGCTGCGTTTCTTTTTTTTTATTTTAGTCTCTTTCCTTTATTTTTATTATTATACTATGGGCAGCACAATGGCTAAATGGTTAGCTCTTCCGCCTGGCAGTACTCGGGTCGTTGATTCGAATCCCAGTCACGCCACCACCTGCCTGGAGTTTGCATGTTCTCCCTGTGCCTGCGTGGGTTTCCTCCGGGTACTCCGGTTTCCTCCCACACTCCAAAGACATGCTGGTAGGTGAATTGGCTCCTGTCTAAATTGGCCCTAGTATATGTATGTATGAATATGAGTTAGGGACCCTAGATTGTACGCTCCTTGAGGGTTAGGGACCTTAGATTGTACACCCCTTGAGGGTTAGGGACCTTAGATTGTACGCCCCTTGAGGGTTAGGGACCTTAGATTGTACGCCCCTTGAGGGTTAGGGACCTTAGATTGTACGCCCCTTGAGGGTTAGGGACCTTAGATTGTACGCCCCTTGAGGGTTAGGGACCTTAGATTGTACACCCCTTGAGGGTTAGGGACTGATGTGACTGTACAATATATATGTAAAGAGCTGCGTAAATTGACAGCACTACATAAGTACCTAAAATAAATACAGGATTATATGGTGCCAACAGTTTGCTCAGCGCTTTACAATATAACGGGAGACAATACAGTTCAATACAAGAGGGATAGGAGGGGCCTGATCCTGGGAGCTTACAATCTAGGAGGGGAGGGGCTAGTGGTACAAAAGGTAATAACTGTGGGGGATGGACTGGTTGAAAGAGTAGAAGATTCCATTATTAACTGAGGGCAGGATAGGCTTCCCTGAAGAGATAGGATTTCAGAGATCTCCTAAAAGTGAGCAGAGTAGGCGATAGTCTGATATATTGGGGTAGAGAGTTCCAGAGGATGGGGGAAGCTCTGGAGAAGTCCTGGAGACAAGCATAGGAGGAGACAAGGGAGCTAGATAGTAGGAGGTCATTTTTCCCAGATCTTGTAAGTTTCAGGCCTATTGGATAATGATGGTTATGGATCTAGGTAGACATTTTGGGTGGAAACCTGGAGAAAACTGAATATTCATCTAAACTACCCTGTCTACAGGGTGACAGCAAATAGCTGGGAGGATCTACAAGTCATGAAACTGTTAGGGGGAGCTGTTGTATTAATGCTGGTGACAGGCCTGGATTCTTTCTTGGATACACAGAATATAACTGGATATAACATTTATAGGTGACGTTGATCCAGGGAATATCCGATTGCCTCTCGGGGGGTCAGGAAGGAATTTTTTCCCTGCAGGAGCAAATTGGATCGTGCTTTGCTGGGTTTTTTTTGCCTTCTTCTGGATCAATTGTGGGTGTAGGATTATAACTTTCTTTTTCTATGGTTGAACTGGATGGACTTTTGTCTTTTTTCAGCCAAACTATGTAACATACTGCAGCAAAAATGTATTTTTGCTTTTGTTCATAGCTTTCTATAGAACCTTAAAGTGGTACTACACTGCCTCTACGCACTACAAGCCAAAAACTGTTTGATGCATTTTTAATATACAAAGCAAACCAATGTATTGAACTGTATTGTTGCTGTATTGTCTCCTGTTATATTGTAAAGCGCTGAGCAAACTGTTGGAGCCATATAAATCCTGTATAATAATATATTACCGTACTCTCCGCTCCTCACAAGAACTCCTACTCTCTAGCTCCCTTGTCTTCTCCTCCCATGCTCGTCTCCAGGACTTCTCCAGAGCTTCCCCCATCCTCTGGAACTCCCTACCCCAATCCATCAGACTATCTCCTACTCTGCTCACTTTTAGGCGCATCTCTGAAAACCCATCTCTTCAGGGAAGCCTATCCTGCCCTCAGCTAATACTGGAACCCTCTTCCAACCAGTCCATCCCCCACAGTTATTACCTCTTGTACCACTATCCCCTCCCTCCTAGATTGTAAGCTCCCAGGATCAGGGCCCTCCTATCCCCTTTTGTATTTAAATGTATTGTTACTGTATTGTCTCCCACCATAATGTAAAGCGCTGAGCAAACTGTTGGCGCTATATAAATCCTGTATAATAATAATAATATAAATCCTGTATAATAATAATAATATAAATCCTGTATAATAATAATAATATAAATCCTGTATACTAATAATAATATAAATCCTGTATACTAATAATATAAATCCTGTATACTAATAATATAAATCCTGTATAGTAATAATAATATAAATCCTGTATACTAATAGTAATATAAATCTAGTATAATAATAATAATAATATAATAATCTCACGCCCATGAGAACCTAAAGGGTTAATCCTCTGCACTCCTGACACCGTTCTCTGCCTTCCCCTGGCTAAATATACATCTTCGGTAATCGCTGAAAGGCACGATCTATTTACCTGTCTTAATTACCCCACGTTACCTACTAAAAATTCCAAAAGCGGAATTTTAAATGAACCGAGCCTCCGGGCCTTGGAACTGTACTTCCAAATCAGAATGTGTTTAGCAGCACTTAAGATTCTGTTTCAATTGCTGCAAAGCGGCTCCCCGTGCGCGGCGCTGTCTGCGCAGAGCGTGACACCTATACATTAAGTATACATAACAGGCAGCCAAGCGTACGTGAACAGCGAGCTAATCAAGTGTCACTAATCGCCTCTCAAGGAAAACAGTCAGATGACTTGCTCAGTCAACGTAACATAAACCCAATGAGTGTCTGAAAGAGTGAAGAAGTTACAGCCGACCCGTCTGATTATATACGCCGGTAATCTAGCCGTGTACAGAGAAGTTGGGATTTGATAACAATTCTTTATAATCTGCCCCCCCAACACTAATGGGGGCAACAGACGGGTCGAAAATCGGCCGATTTTCGACCGTTAGTGGGTTAATTGGTCGGCCGTTTTTCGAAGTTTTGGCACATTTTTTTTTTAATCGGGCATATTGGAAAATTTGCGGCTGATTTTGACGATCGGCCGATTTTCCCAGCAATGATGGGGGGGAGGAGGAGGAGGGGGGAGGAGGAGGGAGGAGGAAGAGGAAGAAGGAGGAGGAAGAGGAAGAAGGAGGAGGGAGGAGGAAGAGGAAGAAGGAGGAGGGAGGAGGAGAGGAAGAAGAAGGAGGAAGAAGAGAAGAAGAAGAGGAAGAAGAAGGAGGAAGAAGAAGAGGAAGAAGAAGGAGGAAGAAGAAGGAGGAAGAAGGAGGAAGAAGAGGAAGAAGAAGGAAGAAGAAGGAGGAGGAGGAAGAGGGAGGAGGAGGGAGGAGGAAGAAGGAGGAGGAGGAAGGAGGAGGAGGAGGAAGGAGGAGGAGGAAGGAGGAGGAGGAAGGAGGAGGAGGAAGGAGGAGGAAGGAGGAAGGAAGAGGAAGAGGAGGAAGGGAGGAAGAGAAAGGAGGAGGAGGAGGAAGAGAAAGGAGGAGAAGGAAGGAGGAGGAAGGAGGAAGGAGGAGGAAGGAGGAAGGAGGAGGAGGAAGGAGGAAGGAGGAGGAGGAAGGAGGAAGGAGGAGGAGGAAGGAGGAAAGAAGAGGAAGAAAGAGGAGGAAGAGAAAGGAGAGGAGGAGGAAGAGAAAGGAGGAGGAGGAGAGGAAGAGAAAGGGAGGAGGAGGAGGAAGAGAAAGGAGGAGGAGGAGGAAGAGAAAGGAGGAGGAGGAGGAAGAGAAAGGAGGAGGAGGAGGAGGAAGAGAAAGGAGGAGGAGGAGGAGGAAGAGAAAGGAGGAGGAGGAAGAGAAAGGAGGAGGAGGAGGAGGAAGAGAAAGGAGGAGGAGGAGGAGGAAGAGAAAGGAGGAGGAGGAAGAGAAAGGAGGAGGAGGAGGAGGAAGAGAAAGGAGGAGGAGGAGGAGGAAAGAGAAAGGAGGAGGAGGAGGAGGAAGAGAAAGGAGGAGGAAGAGAAAGGAGGAGGAAGAGAAAGGAGGAGGAGGAAGAGAAAGGAAGAAGGAGGAGGGAGGAGGAGGGAGGAGGAGGCGGAAGGAGGAGGAGGAGGCGGAAGGAGGAGGAAGGAGGCGGAAGGAGGAGGAGGAGGCGGAAGGAGGAGGAAGGAGGCGGAAGGAGGAGGAAGGAGGCGGAAGGAGCGGAAGGAGGAGGAAGGAGGCGGAAGGAGGAGGAAGGAGGAGGAGGCGGAAGGAGGAGGAGGCGGAAGGAGGAGGAGGAAGAGGAGGAGGCGGAAGAGGAGGAGGCGGAAGGGAGGAGGAGGAGGAAGAGGAGGAGGAGGAAGAGGAGGAGGCGGAAGGAGGAGGAGGCGGCGGAAGGAGGAGGAGGAGGCGGAAGGAGGAGGAGGCGGCGGAAGGAGGAGGAGGAGGCGGAAGGAGGAGGAGGAGGCGGAAGGAGGAGGAGGAGGAGGAGGAAGAGAAAGGAGGAGGAGGAGGAAGAGAAAGGAGGAGGAGGAGGAAGAGAAAGGAGGAGGAGGAGGAAGAGAAAGGAGGAGGAGGAAGAGAAAGGAGGAGGAGGAAGAGAAAGGAAGAAGAAGGAGGAAGGAGGAGGGAGGAGGAGGAGGAGGGAGGAGGAGGCGGAAGGAGGAGGAGGAGGCGGAGGAGGAGGAGGCGGAAGGAGAAGAAGGAGGCAGAAGAAGAAGAAGGAGGCAGAAGAAGAAGAAGGAGGCAGAAGAAGAAGAAGGAGGCAGAAGAAGAAGGAGGCAGAAGAAGAAGGAGGCAGAAGAAGAAGGAGGCAGAAGAAGAAGGAGGCAGAAGAAGAAGGAGGCAGAATTCCAGTCCGCTATTATATTTTACATGAAAAGTCTTGCGGTTGCAACAATGTATCCATTTGTATCCGAATAAAAGCATCTGTATCCGAAATGGATACATTGTTGCAACCGCAAGACTTTTTCATGTAAAATATAATAGCGGAGCTCTCTGCAGGGGACAGAAGTAATTATGGGGTTAAATGCCGGCCGTAGATGGGACGAACATTGGACTTTTTTTTACCGTGGCGGTAACGTCTGCCAATCGAACGACCGATTTGGTTTTTTTTTTTAAACGGACGGTTTTTGACCCGTCTATGGCCTACATAAGCAGCCTACAGACATGAGATGGAAGCAGGAAAAGCAGCAGTGACAAGGAAATGTGAGTCCAGTGCCTCCAGCACTATGGCGGGTTATAGGACCTGTCACAGCCTGCTTCCCCCACTTCCCATAGCTGATAAGGAGAAAGTAATGCGTCCTCATTGCAGCTGTGCATTCCTTCTCATAGAATGCTATTTG